>NW_025336045.1:5721820-5749941 GCF_004798865.1 Varanus komodoensis
TAGGCTATAAATATAAAACTAAATAAATGAATCACAAATTAAATAACTACCAGCTGTGCTTTCATGGCACCCAAAATCTGCTGCCTGAACCAAACCACTTCACTCTATCTTATAATAGGGCTGGCCCTGGACTGATAGAAAAGTGTCATAAAAACAGACCACATTTAATTGCACAAACCCAATTAAAGAGCACAAAGACTGGTGCTACGCTGTGAACAAACGACAGCAGAAGGGATGCCAAAAGAACGGGCTTGAATGAGGTGGAAATGTGTTTGGAGCGCTTGCCATGCAGCATATTCCACTGCCAAAAAAGTTTCCATGCTGATCTCCAGTGCAGTTGGAGACAAGTGAAAGCTCTCCCACAGTCATTCCTCTCTACTATAGGGTGGCCACTTCCATATTGCCAAAAAAGAGGACATTCATCATCAACATGAAAAGCCAAAAAGACTACAGTTTTGTAAGAAACATGAACAGGCAAATGTATAAGTGAAGGTGTAATTTGGAAACAATCGCCCTAACCTAAATAGAAATAAGATGCATTTCACCATACGGGGAAAGGTTTGGACCAGGTGGTCCATGTGTCCAGTCTGTTTGCTGCCCAGATGTTAAGCATAGAGAAGCCAGTTCAAGAGTTCTGCTCTCCTTTCTTAATTGTTCTTGTTTTAAACCAAACCTCAGCTGGTTTAAACCAAGCCTCAGCCCTTCAAACAGACAATGATCCTCTGGAAGCCCTTCAAAAAGTAGGTTCTTCTTCACAAGGTAAGACAGGTGGTCATTCTGCAAGGCCCTGAAAAGACTTTTGCACCTGTGAAGAATTTCACAGCAGGAATAACCTAAGCTGGACCATACACAGATAGTAGAAAACATGTACATCTCTAGAATTCCCGCTCATCAGTTCTATCTCACTTTTCTGTCAAGTTCAGCAGAGGTGGTAGATCCACTGAACCTGTGCCTGGATGCCATGGTGGACTGGATGAGGGCCGGCAAACATGAGCAAATTAGCTCAGTTAAATAGAGGATAGTTCTATTTAGAAACATTTTCTTGGTCAGTAAAAATGGGCAACTTTTTGACCACACCTTAGCTCTGGGGAGAAAATGATTGCTTCATCAGGGAACTGAGATCAAAATGATTCATCTCTTCATCAACCTGGAAAAAAAAGTCTAATGGAAAACGCTAACCAGAATTAGGTAATGTAACAGAGGTGAATCCTGAGTCAGATACAAAGTATTCACCTCAGTTTTGCCTTCTTGTTAAAAATAGCATTGACAGAAATGCTTGTAATTCCTGCAAAAGAGAACCATTTTTCCAAAAGTAGGATCTGCTGAGCGAGAGGCTCACCATGACAATCATGTGTATGCATGTTATTTATTGGCAGAGCACAGTTAACATACATTGAGGGTGCCAGGTTTGAAATTCAGATCCATTTGCAACTGCTTTGTGGTGTATCAGGAATGCATGGACTGTATCCAATGTTAGCCTAACTTAAGTCCCATTGATTTCAATGGGGCTGCTCTAAGTAGGAATAACATTAGATACATACTTAGATCTTTCTACCAGTAACATGCATGTCCTGGTGCTTAATTATCTGAAACACAACAGTGCAGGGTAGGATTATTACTCACTCAAATGTTTAACTAAGAAAAATAGGTTTAAAGCAGAAAGGTCCACTTGATACACCCCAGTCAATCCCACAGCTTCGCTCAGTTTATGATAGATCTTTAAAAGCATGTTCTATGAGGAAATCAAGCCAGTTAGTTTTTACTTATGTTTCCTTTTGGTTTAAGTTATGGATTTTTCAAAGTGTATTTTACTTTTGAAAAATTGATAATGATAACACAGGTAAACACTGTAAAAAAGCATCCATAACAAACAGGGTAGTTACAATAATTGTTTTTCTGTTGTAAACAGAAGAACTATGACTGTGGGGCAGTACAGAATTTTAATAAAATCATCATCATCATCATCACAATTGTTTGTATCCATTTAAAGAATGAGAAAAAAAAAACGAATTCAGTTGCAAGCCTTTACACATTTACCTGGGAGTAAGTTGCATTTAACTTAATAAGGTTTACCTCTGAGTAGTCATATATACAATTGCATGTTTTATTCTTTTATCCAATAAAGCAAACTCACATTGCACTGGTTAGGGAAATAACACAACCATTTATTTTCCAGGGTCATCTTCTGCTCAGTGGAGCAGAGGACCAATATTCACCTCTGGGTGGCAGGAGCTACTCACTGCCACAGGTAATCGACAATAGACAGAGAGTCTGTCCCTCTGTGTCATCATAGGGGAGCGAAAGTGAAGTTGGGGCATCTTCTGGCTGCTCTCGGAGCAGATCTCAACAGGAATCAACCCTCTTCATTTATTTATTTTACATACTATCCTTCCTCATGAGGGAACCCGGGTAGTCCACAAGATAACCGAAAAGAAACACCTCCTTTATACCCCATTAAAAACATCAACCATAAAATGAAACTCAGAATGCGACGCCATCCTATGCACTCATATCGCTGTGATGTGTAAGGTCCCACAGCCGAGTAACATCTCAAAAGCGCAGGTGAACAGATACGTTTCCGGTTGTTATCTAAAATTCAGCTATGTGGCAGGGCAGGGGGAAGACTCCATGGACAGGCTCCTACCTCTGAAATAAATAAGTGAAGTGTAAATAAATAAATAAAGTGTCTCTTTAGTGGTTCAGGACCTTGTGCATAAGCACCAACACATGGAATTGGGCCTGGTAGCCAACGAGCAGCTAGTACAGGGCTTTTAGGATCCATGTCACCTGAGCCCTCTTAGTTGCCCTACTTCTCTATCCGCCCTCCCCCTCATTCTACACCACCTTTCCAAACTATCTTCAAGGCTAGCCATGTGCTTGAACAGTGCCAGCAATTCTGCCCATGCATTCTGTCTCCAGATTCACAGCCAGGTCAGAAAGGGCCAAGAAGGCCATTGACCTGCTAGTGCAGTTGTACCATCCCAATCAGCTATTTCTTTGCCACTGCCAGCCAGGCGAGGCTTCCCTCATCCCACTGAATGACAGCAAACCACCTGCCACTTCTTCCTCTGAGACAAGAAAATGCAGCACTCAGATCATGCGTGTATGTTGACCAATGTCTATGCTGTTGTTCCCCAGTAAATGTTCAAGTTGGTGGGGATTTCTGTTGAAGTTCTCAGCTTTGCTGAAGTTTCTGGCCACTTCTACCACTGGTGCTCCCAGGGACTGCCTGCTTCAGCATTTACTTGTAGAATATGAAAACTTTAGGGCCAGTAAGTGGACACTCTATAATTTGATCTACACAGGAGTTACAAGGAGAACAAGCAGCATCTTTCAGACCTCTGAAATTGCCAAGATGATATTCTCAGCTGTGCTATCAAAGAAGCTGGTCTGTGTGGCATGCTGTCCTTCCAAGTTTTGTCTTTTCTTTGATGGGACTTCTCTGACACCAAGGAACCCATTAAAAGACTTCTCTTTCAATCCATAAATCAGACATGAATGAGAGAGATGTTTCCTGGCCGATGTTCTTCCCAAAGCACTAGTTGTCCTGAACAAAATGTGACTTGCAACCATTAGTGAAAGACCTCCCAACAAACTGTTGAAACTTTGTGTTCTTTTGAAGTATGGTGTATGTCTAAATCAGCATTTTCAGATTTCTTCCCAACAAGGGTGAGCAGTGTTTTATTCAGATAAATCAAATATCATTATCCTTTCCATTATCATCTTACTGGAAATTGGATTTTGTGCCTTATTAGATAAGTTTTTCTGACAGATACTGTAAAACATTTCTACAGCACATGAAATGGAAGCTTAGTAATATTCCATTATTCATCTCAGAGATTGGGGAGGAAAGAAATTCTCAACATTAGTTTCCAGGGCATTTAGTTCCAAGTCTGAATAACATTTTGTTATTTTGTTATTTTTTACTTTTCTAAAGAAATCAACAAGAACACAACTAAATGAATACCAATTTTCCAGGGAGCGTTGGGTAGAACACCAGTTGCATAAAATGGCTATGATCCAAATTTGAAATTATGCCCTTGAAGAAAATTCCATGGTGTAGGAAAGTAGCTCCAACAGCAGGCTACTGTTGCCAACTTTGGACTTCAACATTCCACTTTGCACTTAACCATAAAAAGAAGAGATCCATGTTCAATGTAGTAAAACATTAAATTAATTTTATAGCCTACGCACTACAGGTCATGCATGTCTAAATTTTCCCTTCTCAGAGTGAAACTCCAACAAAATCAATGGAAACTTTTTAAACACTTGATAATAATTGCAAAAGTAGAATAAATGCACTCCATGCATATTCACTCACACTCGCACAAACCCTCACACATTTATGATAACATGCCTGCATGCATCTACATGCGTAGTCATGGATCTGTTTTTGGCATTTTGACATCAGCATTCTCTGTGGCATTCCTATATATGAGGTTGGAATTTCATAGGTCCACAATTTCAGAAGAGTATTTGCAGATAGTTGTAAAGGATGGTGTACAATGAATTTCCATCATATGGAGCTGTGAGTTGTGCACCTTCTCCTCACTATGAGTGTGTTGAAACTGAGTGATGGTTTGCACATCAGGCTCAGATATCTCAAAGGTCACACCTATGTACGTTTTACATCAAAGTTCAGAAGCTGCAATGAACGCAACTGTTTTCAACCTTTGTCTGAACAATTAGACTGTGGAAGAAGACATGAGAAAGAATGCCACAGGTTCAGCCACAGGAAATGCCTCTGCTATTGGTGAAAGAAGGATCAATGCTTCTCCTGCCCTTCATAAGGCATAGACCAGTTGCAACCCCCTTTCCCTCACCTCTTCCAGCTCAGCAATGAGGAAACTGGAAGCATCTGTTTGGGCTTAATCACACTTTAGCTTCTTGTCTGAATCCTAAACTGTGGCTAATCTTAGTTATGGTTACTAGATAGAAGCAAGCCAGTTTTGTAAAGCACAGTTTGAAGATGGCTTGTTTCTGGTAAGCACAGTTATCAATCAAAACCTGCAAGATCTGAATGATGCAATAGACAGCATGTTTGGGAAAACACACACACACACACACACCAAAACAAATGCTTCAAATTTTTCTTTGGTACTTCCCAGCCAAACAAAGATGCACCTAAGTTCACTTAAACATTTTCAACATAAGGCTGTATGTTCATTGGCCACATATCTATACATCAAGCTAGCATGTTCAGTCACATTTGCTAAGCTAGAAAGGCAAGGGCCTGCAACTGGATGGGTGACCAGATGTGGAAGTGGAACATGGGTTGGGCTTGCTGGTCTTATATACCCCTTCTAACTTTTCATGGAATAGATTTTAATTTTCACTACAGAACCAAGATATGGATACTGCACAAAAAGTTTTTACTTTCCTGTCTCTCTGCTATATAACCTCTAGGGGGCACTGTAGAATAGTACAATTACACAATGAACAAGTGTACTTTTCTTTTGCATTCAGGAGTAATGCTACATTTTCTCTTCTCTAAAGCAACTCACAGAAACATTGTTTAAAAGCAAAAGCAAAACTGGAAGACTGTGGGATCATTCAAAAACCCATTAATGACTGTATGGAATGACAAGTACATAATAATGACATGAGTATAAAAGCTATTCAGCTAAACTCTTCAGTTTGGGATTATGTCTGAACCAGCCCACTATCCTTCCACTGACAAATCCAGCTTTTGTGACAGGATTCTGTGCCTAGAATAAATTGTACAGAAAGTTGCAGTTTTTAAAGAAGGACCTGAGGATTTGTTTAGAACTGGAAAGGCAGAAGAGGAAGGAAGACAAAAGAATGAGTGTTTCTTCTAAACATTGTGTTCCCTTTTCTGAGTGTTGTGCACCCTTCCGTTTCAGCCTTGTTCTCCTTTCCGTGCTTTGCCTCACCTGCTTTTCACATTTGCACACCTTCTACTATGGACAGTTCGTGTGTAAAAAGTGTCGTATGTGTGCACACACATTTTTGCTATTTAACTAGTGGCCTGTAGTTTACTATGCATTTATCACTGAATGACTATGTGCCTACTTTCAGAATTTTTCATTTAGAGCAACTGGTTTGCATGTAATAAGTGTACATCACCTGGTTGATGTACTTGGGTTGCAAGTGTTGCTCTCAATTCTACTCTCAATCTTTTTGGGGGGTTTTTCTTCTAAGCATGTCCAGAGTTAACATAATCAATCTCTTAACATTTGTGGATACCTGCCCTACTTCATTTCTTTCTTCAGTCCCTGGGATGGTGGAAGTAGAGATATAGTGGGATAAAGTATATCCAGCATCAAGACCTTGAGACCGCAGCTCAAAAGGAAACTTAAGGCAAGCCTCAGCTGCCTGAAAATCTCCCAAGTGCAGCAGATGCAGCCTCCAGAGCGTCTGTGTGATGAGGTGAAGGCCTCGCGCCTTGAACTGCTGTGAGGGTTGAGACTGGCTCAGTAGTCGAGTTGCAAAGGCAGCTGGGGGGAAAGGCAAGAGGCCCATCAGGCCTGCACTGTGAAGACTGGTCTTCCTCCAGGGACAGAGAAGCAGGAGAGTGTGCCTGCCCAGGCGCTTGCCAGCACTGGGGAGAGATGGAGGAAAAGCACCACAAATCTGAAACTGGCCTAGAAAGGAATGCGCAGGAGCTGAAGCAGGAGCCAAGGAGTGTGTGGAGAAAGCCCACCAACAGCCCAGCAGTGAGGAACTGGGGACGGATTTTTCAGCCCTTTGTGAACCATGGGAGGAAGAAGGCAGGAGGAAAAGTTAGCAGCACATGGGCCAAAAGAGCAAGCCACTGCCTTGGGGGAGGTTTTAAAAAATCACGTGTTTTCCTTCATCATAGACACCTGGTAAGTAGGATTAGGGCTTGATGGTCGGTGTGGCCCAGTGGCATGCCACAGGATTTGGAGTGAGCAAGAAGGCTGTGAAGACGGGTAGGGGGAAGAATGCCTGAAGTCACCTTCTGCGTGGGCCCAGGATTAATCAGGTGGGTAGCAGTTATGTAGTACAGCCACAGTTCACAGGGTCAAAGCAGCTGGGCTTGCTGATCACAAGGCATGATGGTGTCACTTCCCATACTCTCCATGCTTCCCTGTTCCCTCCAAGCTGAACTGCAACCTTCAAAGTAGCTGGGAAGAAAAAAAGGTATTTCCAGCACAATTCCTTGTTGGAGCTATCCCTAATTCAATGCAAAGTATTTTGGGGTGACTTGGTCCCATCACACAGGGAGGGAGGGAAAGAGAGATCAGTCCATACTGCTACCCACTGTCCTTGGGGAGGGAGCAGTTATGGGGACCATCATGATGAAAGTCTGCAGCTCAGAAGTTTCCACTACACCACTGGTGGACAAAGTGGGGGTTTCTTGTGGCCAGCATGAGGCTCAGATATTCCAGAAGGAGGCTCCCTCAGGTAAAGAGCAATGTCTGGATTTAGATAGTGCAGCTTAGATGAAGTTAGTGATTGGACTGGCCAGAGAATTCATTCCAGAACTGCAAGAGGGAGAAAGGGTGCTGATCCCATTTCCAAATTGCCATAGAGAAACAAAAGTGCTGGAGCCAGGCACAGTCATATTTGAAGTGCACACACTGAAATTCATGGGGTGAAACATAGGCATTTCGTGCACACTTCCCCCTAACATATTTAGGGAAATTTAATATATTAAGGGCACAATCCTATGGGTGCAATGCACTGTCTGGACAGTCATAGGAAAACTCAGATCTCCAGTTAAGATCTCAAAAAATGGGGCTCCACATTTGGAAGGAGCTCCCTCCACCCTACAGCCAGCACGATTCTTTCTCCACCAGCTACAGCTCCAAAATTGCAAGTTTGACATCAGAGCCAGCATGGGGTGGGTAGGGAGTGAAGAGGCGAGGCGAGGCGAGGCGAGGCGAGGCTCTGCTGGGATATGCAGAATCCTAGTATTGCTTCAGCCCTGCCTTCTCACTCCTCAGGGCAGAAGTAAAACACCTGGAAGGCCCACATCTGTTTTGCAGGGCAAGGGAAATGCAAAGGCAGCCCTCACCTCCACTCTCCCCCGCCAACCTCTACCCCTGCTCTCCACTGGATGGTGCCTTAGTAAGATGTGCTGGAAAGAAAACTGTCTAAGGATAACGATAAATTTTAAACCTGAAAGTCTAGGAAATCAGTTGTGCAAATGGAAATCAACACCGAACGAACACTTCTCCCTTCCAAGAAGGTGTTGCTGAAGGGCAGCCTTTCTACAAATGCTGAGCATCAATGATAGTAGCTACACGGTTCCTCCTTGCAGCAGAGGATCGGTCAGGAGCAGCCCAAGCGAAACAAAGAGTGAGCCGCGGGCTTCGGAACGGCAGCCCTGGTCGAGGTCATTCATGTGCAGTTCTGCTTGTAGACCAAGGTGAAAAGTGCAGCCAGGGCACTTCACCAAACAGATTGTCAAACAGGCATGAAAGGGGATTGTTGATCTCATTGTTGAACAATATCTGTGCTCTTGAAGAACCAATATTGTGGTTTGTGCCACAATGAACAGCCTGTGCAAACAGTCAGACAAAAGCAGCCAGCGTGGAGCCCGTAGTCAGGCGATCTTGTGGCAGACACACCGATTATTCATTCAGTAGTCTATATAACTTCACCCGTCCAGGAAGAGGTGTTGATGTAGAAAAGGTAAATAAAAGCAGCAGCCCGCTTCTGTAATCAATCTCCCTTTAATCCTCCTCAGTTGATGACAGAGAGCCATTGGAAGACTCTTTGTGTGAAGTTGAGCTCTTCAAATAGACCAAAAAACCCACCAAGGCAGGACTTTAAACAAAGTGCTACATTCCCACTCAGCAAACAAGCTAAACAAAAAAACAAAAAACGGGAAAAAAAGAATGACAAGCCATAGTTAATGTCACTCAGCCTCTTTCTTTTGGGTTCACAGGAGACTACAGGTTTTCATTCAGCTGATGCAACCTAGAAGATTTGGGCAGAAAATGAGTTTTGCTTTCCAGCTTCCCTTTGCTCCAGCCTCCTGAAAAGTATTGGCAGAACCATCCTATGCATGTCTGCTCAGAAGTAAGTCCCATTGAAAGAACAATATCCAGAGGACCCAAGCTGCTAATGTACATTTAATTGGCACATCAGCTAATGCTGGTGGTGCGGTGCTAGAGAGGTTGATGCGGCCGGTACCATGTGGGTGCTTTAGTGGTTGCGCCCCACTGGATACATTAGAGACTTACTCCCAGGTATGGTGGTCTAAGAGGGCCCATGTATGCACTCAGACTGGACTTTTTTATCCTCACGGAGTTTAAACATTGGGACTAAAGAGATTTCATTTACGATCCACACAAATGTTCTTTACAAGGAGCATTCGGAAGATCAATTAGAGATATTCCTTTGCCAGTCCAGTCAGAGAAGGTTGTGTACACAATATCCTGTCTTTTTCTGGGGACTTTTTCCTATGGCTATACTGGTTCTGCTATCTAAACTATGTTTGTTTGGAGCATTAGAGGTATGGAGAATTCCTATTCTGCTCTGTGCTTAAATATTACTGGCACCCCTGATTATGCAGAGTATTTTGTTTCTAATGCCAACCTCTCCATCTCCCTCTGAGACAATGACAAAAACTTATTAAAGAACAAAAATGTACTAGTGCTTGGGCATTGTTTACTGATTTACTTATTTTCTTACTAAGAACTCAAAGGGGCTCACATAATTCTCCTCCAGTTGCTCTCAATCTTATTCCCACAACAACCCTGGGAGCTAAGCTGGGCTGAGAGTTTGTGACTGGCCCAAAGTCACCCAGTTGGCTCCATGCCTGAGTGGGGACTAGAACTCAGATTGCCTGAGTCCCAGTCCTGCAGTCTTAACCACTCCACCACATAAAACCACATGGCTCTCAGAAAACAGCAACCCACAGTAGGATTTGAACTCACAGAGTTGGGCTTCAGAGCCTAGCACCTTTCCCACTGGGCCATCCCAGCATTAGGCATTTTGAGGGTGGAGTTCTGGATTAAATTCTATGCATGATAACACACTATTTGAATTTGCTTTTTACTTTCCTATAGGGAAGCCTCTTATGAACCACCAAAAATATGACAAAAGGAAGGCACTGATTTGCATAATATTTGCATATTCCAATATAAACATATGGAAAGATCAGTTTTAGAAATCATTGCTACAATATCCAGGTGATCCATTTGCTTGTTCAGCCTACTGTCCAGATGCTCACAGGCCACTGTTGAGAAGTTCACTATTGAAGGACCACTTCGAGGCCTTTGCCAACGTCTTCTCCCTTGTTCTCTATCCTTAGACAGAAGGTGGGCTAGGCTGTCCTTCAAACAGAATGTCTCAAGATTATTGTTTATTATATTTTCCTGCTGCATATTTCTCTGCAAGGAATCCAAGATGACTTGCGGAATCCTCTCTTAGCAACCCTGTGAGGTAGCTTAGGCTGAGAGTTAGTGACTGGCCCAAGGACACAGCTGGGCCGAGAACTCGCTCCCAGGCCTCCCCAGTCCAGTATTCGAACCACTACGCCACACTGGCTGCCTTTTGCATTTTAGCCTTTCCCTTTTCACCGATGTTTTGGGTTGATTCCAGTTTTTTTCCCCTCCTGTTGCTGCAAGTCATGCTTGAATTTGCGTTATGCTTTAGTTCTGTTTCATTTTATGACTTGCTTAATTGTATCATGTTTTCAGCTTGTGGCTGGGAGCCACATCGGGAAGCCCTTGTGAGACTGAGGAGTGCAAAAGTGACACGGGAGATTAGAGTATGTGTCCATCTAGCCCAGAGTTGCCTACAGGTCACTGACTGACAGCCACACTCTGGAGGTTCGAGCAGAGGGCTTTCCTAGCCCTTCCTTGGGATACGAAGCCATGCACTCAGCACATTCCGTGTGAAAAGCACGTGCCCTGCCAGTCCACTATGGCGCCTCCCTTTAATTTCTATGTAAAAGCAATTTTATGTATAATCAATCATCAAGTATCTGTTATTCACATTCTCTAAACATCTGACTCTTTGAAGAAGGGCAAAATAAAATATTAAACTCTTCTGTTCAACACCCCCCCCCAAGCCCCCCGTTGCGGTTTTTTTGCAATGTGGTTGAATTTTTTCCCCCATGGAAGCCCCCCCCCCCACCAGTGAATTATTTTAGCTTCTCCGAGGCCAACAGTCAATCTTGTACTGTGATATAGTTCTTGTGTTGCAAACACAGCAGGGGAGCATTTTACTTGTTAAAAAACAAGTCCTTTGGGAGTTTAATAAACATCATGAAACCATTTGAGGCTCAAGACTGTAAATACTCCCCACCCCTGTTTTTTTTCTTCTTCATCTTCTTTCAGCAAGGGAGAACGTGGAGCCTAATTTGACCTGACAGAGCCCTTTTCAAGTCTGGAAGTGATGTACAGTAACGAAGTTTGACATCATGTTTGGCCATAAGTTTCACTCTTTTCGGTGTGTCCTTCACATTGGTGTTAATGCTAACTACCACACACAACCCATTTTCCCCTGGCCATTTGCAGAGTGTCATGCTGATATACTAATCTAATTTAGAGGCACTGCAAGCAGCCATTCTTCAAAGTAGTTCAGTACTTGCTCTCAGCATACTAAGCTAAAAAACAACTGGGGAAACATATTTGCGAGGAGGCTGGAGAGGGCAATTCTGTACAAACATCTCTTTACTCTCCATGCCCTAAACCAGAGTTCCTTCTGTGCACAGATGCATGGCTTCCCAGGGCAAGGCTTTCTACAATGAGGATTTTAGCTTTGCACGAAGAAAGAAAGGAAGGACGGAGGGAGGGAGGGAGGGACGGCAGGCAGGCAGGCAGGCAGGCAGGCAAAGAAGGAAGGCTTAGAGTTGCCCCTTCTACTGAATTGAATTAGGAAACCGCTCCATCCATGAAAATGGATGGAACTGCTTCCCTTTGCCAACTTGTAGCATGCTAGCCCCCAAAAAAGGTTGCTAGGGGAACACTTGGAAATAGGGTAACCACATGTGCTTTGGCAAAAAAGAAAGAAATGCATCACCAGAAAAAGAGAACAGTCTTGTGCACAAACTTTCCATATGTTCATTTACATGTATAGATATAAATTTAGAAATAATTAGTGTAATATAAATAGAAATACAATCTTGTAGCCAAGTGACCCATTTTTGCCGGTCCAGTCTGTTTGCCAGGTGCTGTCAATGGTTTACTTCCAGGCCCTTCGCTGCATGTTTTCCATTCTGATAGTTCCTTATTCTTCAGCTAGAATTTTCAAACAGAAACAACTTGAAACAGGCTTGTCTCCTGTAAAGTAAGCTATGGAGAATTCCTAGAATCCAAATGCAAGGCTACAGTTTTCCTACTGGCTGTAAGTTCCATAAGAGTTTCCCAGAAAGAACTCTTTTGCAAGACAATGGATTAAGGATTATGGATGCAACCATATGCATATGAATTTAACCACATTTCCATGTCCCCTTGATCCTGCACTGCAACATCAACAAACAGGGATTTTTCAAAGGCAGTGATGAAGGCGGCCAATTTTATTCTGTGCCCAGACATATGAAAAGTATCTGCTGATTCATTTGATCCATGATTTCCAGAAAACAGACCAGAATGTTCATAATAAATGTTCATCACAATGAGCAGGTGGACCTGAAGAGCCAACTTCACAAGGCTGTTTTGCTCCAGTCCAAGGAGCTCCACAGATGTCTAGGCTTACATGGAGGTCCACAGGAGCTATTGTGCGCTGGAAGTTCACACAGCCATTGGTGCTCCATGTGTAAGCAGGAGCTGCTGAATCAAGGTTGGGGTGGACAGTTCCTCAGCCACTGTCAAGTTCTTTTAAAACTGTGTTCCTTAATACAGAAGGGCCTTCCTTTGGCCATCCACCTGCTCTTGCATGGCCACTTCTGTACGGTCTTACACACATCCTTCCCTCCAGTGTTTCAGATGAGGATGTAGGCAAATGGCAGTAACAAAGCCCTAGATCAGAGCAGATCAGACTTATCCCCAAGAGCAAGACATCTATGTTAGATTCTAGAATGCAATCTTAACACATTTGTGGAAAAGCCAAATTATAACAATGAAAAACTCAGGTTTGCTAACATGAGAAGAGCAACTGTATTTGATGTGGCTTTTAATCCCATAAAAGCATAAGTAACCTACATTACTATGAATTAGTATCATGGCTTAATAACTGTTTAAGCAAGGAATTTCTTGGCAATGAGCTCTTCTCTTCTGAAAAAAGAGAATGTGAATAAATATACTAAATGACACCAATAAAGCAAACTATGTAGATTTCTCCTAATATACTGAACAGGTATGAGGGTCCCATAGGAAAGTTTCAGTTAGTTCTACAGAAGAAATTTTGTTGCTTTAAGCAAGAACACTTTCTTGCTCTATAATTTTCTGTAGTCTTATGCAACGTTTTTTCTTTAATGTTAAATGATGAAACACTGTTATCTTTAGCTGCAGTTGTAGTTGCTGGTATCATACGAACATAAGGATATCTAATTAGATCATGGTCCAGATAGATGATAAGGGACTCCGACCAAGGAGGAGAACTCAAGAGATGAGTCCATAGTAGGAAAAATCAATAGCAGAATGATCTTAGGTGGAAGTGGAGTGGACAGCCCAGATAATCCATGGTGAAGTGGGATGGGGAATGACACAGTTTGTTTTTCTACCTTTTTTCTGGAAAATACCTACAAGTCCCTGGAGGTGATCCAAAAGTGGGGGTGAGCAGGAGGAGGCTTTGGATTCAGTGGATCTAAGGCTATACCACGTATGCCCATGGCATACCCCGGATGGTGCCTTCCTAGTATTACTTGCACATTTTAGAATATTTTGTCAGGTGTCCCTCAAGGGTGGACATGTTGCCTCATAGTGGACTAGTCTTATTCTGCTCATTCCTAGCCTCCATCAGGGCCACTTTTGTCTACCACACTTGATGGAGCTGTAGTAGTTAAGAGTGTGGAACTGGAACTCAGATGACCGGGATTCCGGTTCCTGCTCAGGCATAGAGCCAGCTGGGTGAATTTGGGCCACAGACCCTCAGCCCAACCTACCTCACAGGGTTTTTGTTGTTGTGGGGATAAGATTGAGAGCAGCAGGAGACTTTTGTAAGCAACCTTGAATTCTTTGTAAGAAAAAAGCCTGGATATAAATCTAATAAACAAATAGATAATAATAAATAATATACTACTTTTGCTCTAACCTCTTTGTAAGCATTTGGATCAGGATCATGGTGCCCAATTTGGATCAGGATCATGGTGCTCTGGGAAGGAGGTGGTTACAGCTTTTCCCCACAAAGTTTTTTCATAAAATGCCATTCATTCCCCACAAGTGGTTGGAAAAAGCTAAGTATTATGTGTCAGTGGAATTATTCCTTGATGACATTACAGGTTTTGATTACTGGACTTTGATTAGATATGTTTTATGATTTTAAAACTGCATGAATTTCAAATAAGTAGGAGATTTAAGGAGGCCACTTACAAATTGAGCAGGAGGAGCAGCAGCAGCAGCAGCAATACATACCAAAACGTAGCCAAAAGAGAACATCAATCTGCAAAAAGCTTGCATAGGTTCATTTATATGTATAGATGCAAATTTAACCAATATTATTATTTCAATTTAAATACCATCCAGTACATCTCAGCATAGTTGGGAAGATGGTGACATGTGTGCCTGCCTGTTCTGTCTGCTGAGCAATGCTGACTGTTGCTGGGCAACCATTGCTGTGGTGCTTCATGAAAGCCCATCAAAGAGACGACACCGACACTGACACCGTCAAAGGGGAGTGGCCCTCTGGCATCCCTTCAAATAGTGAGCAGTGCTCTGTAAAAGGCAGCATGTGGCCTCCCTTGGCAGTTGTTTGTTTAAGAAAAAAGGAAGAAACAAAGGTCAGGGTTAGGACAGGTAAAAATAGGAGAAGGCAACGCTCTTATCCCTGGGATGAAGCCTAAAGTGCTAACTGGCATCCTTGGGTTCGGCTTCAAGAGTCCCCAAGGACACCATCTTCCTTTCTCCCACAGGGTGTGACAGCTATTCCCTCCCTTCCACGCTGCAACCATTATGCACATACAGTCTATGTTGTGGGGAGGAATGAGCCTTAGCTCTGTCTCTGATAAAGCCTGCTGAGGTCCCCGTGACAGGAATGAAATGTGCCCAAGATGTACAAAGAGCAGAAAGAGCTGCAATGTCCTGCCCACCCCCCCACCCCCCCTGCCCAGGCTGGACCTGGTCTTTCCAATATACTCACCCCCCCGCCCCCTGCACTGTCCAACACGGAGCCCTGAAGGTCCACTTTGCAGCAAACAGGATCACAAGGAAGCTTCTCTCTTTCAGTTGCTCATTCTCTGCCATTGTTATTTGTTTCTCCCTCTGAAGTCTGTGAAACAAGGGAAAGAAGTGCTGCTCCATGAGCACCATGAGCACCATGAAACCAATTCTTGCAAGATGCTTCCTGCATCTTTTCAGGGTTCCCTTGTAAGAGAAAATGGTGGCTATCTGGTTTATGCCATCAGTGTTGCTGTGAGGAAATCGAAAGGAGCAGCAGTGAAGAGGACTATGCAGGGGTGGATGGTTTCAGGAAATTCTGAACCTGCTATTCCATCCAACAAACTCATTTAAGAATCCCCTGCTCAGCCTTAATTGTAGCACAGATTTCCTTTCACAATACATGAAAAAAGAATTTTTACCTAAGAGGAGCCAGAAGTGGCAGTTTCCACAAAACAGCTTGAACATTTCCCACTAATAAAATATGCAAAGGCAACACAGGACCCCCAAAAGTAAGGACAAGGAGAGGAAGGTGTTGTAAGAATGTGTCATTTTAGAATATTCACTGTCAAGGATCAGGACTCTTTGAAGAATTCCCAGGCACAAGGGTGAGTGGAATAATTCCTACTAAAAAGGTCTCAACAACAAAAGTAAACGTAAAAAATACATATGCATATGCACACATGGGGGGGTCAGAATTTCCACTGAGAAGCACAATGTTTATTCTGTTGTTCATCATAAAGCATAAAAATAACTCAGTTCCTGGCCGAGTGAAAAGTGAAACACAGGGTCCTTCAGAGTCTCAACTCAGCCTCATTTCTGTAAGAATTCCCCATACTCATAATTTGAGGCAATGGCACAGCAGATTTTTGTCTTAGGCCGCTGCCATCCCCATCATGCAAAGGGCCCTTTTCATTGTTCTTAGAAGATGGAAGTGAAGGGGAATCTGGACTTTCCCTGTAGCACTATAACGTCTGCTAGTCTGATTTAGGACAGCAGCTGGATACTCTCTCCACAGAAGACAAGTGGGGAGGGAGAGAGAAGACGGGTTAGTGTTGGGAAGGAGAGAGATGTGAACTGCAAGGAGGAGCAGTGCCAAACCTGCTTCCCACTCTTCAGGTAAACAAGCTAGGTGCATGTTTCTACTTGCACAAGAATGTGGATAGGAATGCACATATGAATGGACACAAACGTTTAGCTCACGTTCATGGCTGCCGACCTAATTCAAGAAGGAAATCAAATGCCTTTAAAAAGAAATCAGGGTAGCCATGAGCTCCAGTACTGCACACATCTATCAAAGTACTGCCTAAAAATTAGGTGAAAATAGCAGAGGACTTACTGGTTTGCCTTCCTTGCGTCCTGTTCCAAGGGCTGAGTTATGAAAAAGCACTTCTACACCTGCTTGGTACAGCTGGAGAATAGTCAGCTTCTAACAAGAATGGACTAACAGCAACCAAACTCCCCAAAACTTACAGGCTTGGCAGGTGAAGGAATGGCATCACAGGTGGTTGGAGTGGCATTCTTTGCAAGCACATGCCACAGCTGCCAACTCAAAGCAAACTTGACAGGCTTGGTGAGGAAATAATTATGTTTTCTAACCAAAAAGGTAGTATCTAATAATCATGCCAGCCCGAAAGGAGGCACCTCGATTCTCCACAAGTAATTAATAATAATTCTGCTTCTAAATAAGTCATACTTGTGAGCACACCTTTAAAACTATCATTATAGTACTTGTGCAATTGGAAAATGCATCCAGTTCCAAGAAGATGCTTTAGAGCTGCAGTGAATATGGCACAAGTTCTGAACACTGAACTACAGAGTCATTTTTGGAGGGCTGGAATTCAGTTTCTCAGAGTTCTATGGGGCCTGGTTGCACACAAGGAAAGGAAAGGGAAATGAAAGGAAAATATATTTAGAGGGTACAAGCTGTTCTCCCCAAAATTATCAGTACTTTGCAACCACAAATAACCTGACAGCTTGCTACTGTTTACTTATTTGATTTCCTTTGGTTTCATGTCAAATTGGCTTTCGTCCTGCTAACAGTAATCATTTGTTGATCTGGTTTGATTACATGATCATGTTGGTGTTGCTAGGAACCAGGAAGCCAATTCGAGTTTTTTTCCTTTTTTTTTTTTTTTTACTGCTGCATAAAATAAATCCTGCTGCTCAGGATTGAGGCTGGAAAAATGCTCACCCTGGGCTGGAGTATCATCATAAGGCCAGGTACTCAGGAGGTCAGAACTGAAATCAGATCCAAAATCTCCACCCAGCATGGTCAGATAGCTGCTGTGGCCATGTGTATGCATTTTATTGTATATATTTAGAGGCCCTGCTAAGAAGGTAACTAAGCATTTATGTACCACTTTGATTATTAAATTTTACTATCCATGTCTTTAAAAAAATCTTATTGCTTAGGGTTCTGTGGTCTATATGAACCCGCCCTCTTTTTCTCTTGGTTCCCTATCTATATTATTATTATTATTATTATTATTATTATTATTATTATTATTATTAGAACATTTCTATGCCGCCCCTTGCCGAAGCCTCGGGGCGGCTTACAAACACAATAAAATACAATAAAATACAAAAATAACAATATAACATTAAAATTAACAATATAAAATAAATAAAAAGATAAAAGATATGGCTCCTGGTCTAGAGTTTTGCACCTTATGCTGGTCCAACAGGACAAAGGGGGATTCTGCTAGCATACTATCGATCCTGGGTCCCTACCTGAGCTGAGGTCCCCCAAGCTATAGGTCCTGGGGGATGTTAAAGTCCATGCTGGGGTGCCTCAGTATTTCATGGACTCCCTGAGAGCCATGGGACTGGCCCAACATGTCACTGGCCCAGCGCATCCACAGCACACTCTGGATTTGGTCTTTTCAGCTGGGCTTGGGGATGGTGACCTGAAGATGGGAAACTCTGAAACAGTCCGTTTGTAATGGTCACTGGTGGACAACCAATTGAAATGGTCCCCCCTCAGAGGCGACGGATCCAGAGAGTTGTCAGAGAGCTCTACCTGGTATGACTGGTGGTCCTGTTGAATCCCTGCGTCAGAAATGATCCAGGCAGTTAGCACAAACATTCCTGACAGCCCTCTCTGAAATAGCGTTCTTACACTTCCATGTTATACCCTAGAGCTGAGAGTGCGGAAACAAATCAGGAGATGTCTTGAGTGCAGGTCCAGGAAACCTAGTGGATGCAGTCAAGCCCTGGTCTGTGCCTACAGTCATGTATATCTGGGAGCAGTGAAAGTGGCCCAGAAACTTTACCTCAATGCCTCTTTGGCACCCAGCAGGATACTTTACAGTGGTCTGGGGTTTCTTACATGCTGTTCCCAAGAGCATCTTAGACCCATCTGGACCATAATGTAATACTAGGCACTTCCAAGATAAAATCTCTTGCATCTACTTTCTAATTCCAGTGTTACAGAATCTGAATCAGACAAAGTACTCAGAACATGGGCCAGGCAGGTTTTCTTCGACGAGTTGCTACAGCTTGAGGGTGTTGACAAGATCCTTGGACAGCTTTGTGCAACCACATCTGTACTGGATCCTTGTTCCCCTTGGTCTATAAAAGTTAGTAGGGAGAGAGAAACTAGACCAGGGAGCCTCTTTGCAAGAAAGAAAGGCCCGTGCTACCTGAAATAGGCAGTGGCGAAAGCACTCCTGAAGAAATACTCTCTGAACCTGGGAAATCTTAATAATCACTTTCCTGGGCAAGGTTCATGAATGGATGGTGACCAACCAACCCTGGACGCCACTGGATGAGACGAGCTATCTGGATCCATTTCAGTCAGGCTGGGTTTTGGCACAGGAACAGCTCTGATTGCTCTGTTGATACTGCAATAGAGCCAGTGTGTCCTTGCTGATATTCCTGGATCACTCACTGGCTTTCAGTACCATCAACTATGGTATCCTTCTGGGGCAGTTGTCTGAGTGGAGAGTGGTGGATATTGTATTACAGTATTTTCACTCCTGCTTTGATGGCCAGCTCCAGAAGATGGTGCTTGGTGTCACTGTGAAGAGCAGGTTGGGCAAATCAAATATAGTTAGTGGAGAGGAGTTCTAATGTTGTTTGTCTCTGACGCTCTGTTCACCCACTGGAGAATGGTGCAGATATCAGCAGAAGTGGTATCCCTCAGAAACTAGCAACAGCACCAGAGGGAAGCAGCTTGAGGAAAGAGGAGCACTTGGAGTTTACCGAGACAGCTGAGAAAAGAGGGACACTCTGATAGAGGTCTGGGGCCTACTATTATTGCCACCCCTGCAGGAGGCTCAGTTGGTGACTACCGGGAGCAGGGCCCATTCAGTAGCATCTCTCCAAGTATGAAACAAGCTCTCCACGGAGGACAGCTTAGCAGCATTAGGTTAAGCCTGTCCTCTTTGAAAGGCCATTTAGTCAAACCAGAGTGCATACTGGGGCATTATGCCAGCTGCCAAATAGGTCTAATGTCTTAATTTGTGCTATTTATTGTACTAGCTTAAATTTGGTTTTAAATATGGCTTTTTAATTTGGTAGTATAAGTTTTATGATTGTATTGTTATTTGTATTTTATATTTTATTCTTATAGTATTTTATGCGCTCTTGTAAACCACCTACAGCTATTGAGTAATATAGAAATAAAATAAATAGTAATGATATTTTTAACAATATCAGTACTTTTTCTTATTTTTCATTATTGTTGTTGTGTGGTTTAATAATTGTATTGCCCTGATGGCATTTGCCAGTTAAGAAGAATACAGTTCTGACAAACCAAATGAATACCTACAGAGATGCATACACGTGGGCTTGAGGACTTAACACACAACACTATATTCAGCTGAGGAGGCATTATGTATTTTATGCCCACAACACCACACCTAGCATTGCATCCTAGAGCACAGAAATGTAGCCATTTGGCTCTGCCTCCACCCCATTGTATGGTGCTGGTGGTCCTGCCACTGAAGATGCCAGCCAAGAGATGGGCAGCAGCGTCAGCTTGTCTCCCTCTCCCCTAATACCAGAACCCATCAGGGTCATCCTGTGAAGCTGATTCAGGATGAAAAAGGGGAAGCTATTCAGGATAGCACACAATTAAACTATGGAATTCAATGCCATAGGAAGTAGTGAAGGCCACTGATTTGGGTGGCTTTAAAGGGGGACTGGACACATCCATGTGGAAGAAGGCTACTGGCCTTGTTGACTACTAGCCTCTCAGTTATCAGAGGCAGTACACTTGTGTACACCAGTTGCTGAGATGCTTGGGCAGGCAAACTCTTGCACCCCTCCTGCTTGAAGGGACTTGTAGGCAGCGGGTTGGCCACTGTGTGAACAGAGCGCTGGACTGGATGGAGCACTGGTCTGATCCGGCGTGGCTATGCCTATGTTCTTATGCGCTTATGTGTACTCTTTGAAAGGCAGCAGGAAATAGTAGTGATGGGGATGGCAATTGCAGCAAATGGACGGGGGATGGAGGGGAGTTGGCCCTGGGAAGGCCTCAACAGAAGCGGGCAGAGAGTCCAGCCAGAGCTGGGTGCTGGCCTCAGTTGTGGATGGGAGCTCTGGATACGTGTCACATACATGATGCACTTTCATCCATCCACAGAAAAATTCTCCAAGACAGGCAAGGGATGTAGCTCACAGTGGGAGGAAATATTGGCAAAATATTCTCTATTTTGGTTCAGCACTAAAATGTTGATGTTCTACGGTACTCTTTCCTAGAAATTCTCTGTTGGAAGGCTTTTCCACAGATAAGCTAAGACTAGAATCATAACACATAAAAACATTACATTAACTATTCAGGAAGATTCACAAGAAGTCAAACAATGCAATGCCATCAACCCATGCTGTAAGACAAGAACAAATTATCACTGAAGGAGCGTGATATCCTAGAGATACAAAAACTGCTACTTTCCAGCAGCTGGGAAAGGAGGCTCCTGTCTCCCTAGCATGTCCATCCATGCATGGATGAATCTGTCAGTTAGGGTCTCTCTGTTTCCTATCCTAAACTGACTGTATGAATGTTGAGATAGGAAGGAAGGGAGGGAGGGAGGGAGGGAAAAAACACATACATGTCTGCTCTTCAGAGTTTTAACATACCTATTTGCCTAATATACTCATTTTTGTAGGTATACTTTGGATTGGAAAATGCCATTACAAAATCAGGAACTTGCAAATTTTGAAGGGATAACTGATTTTGGTTCATGGATTGGTGCAAAATGGCTAATGAAATGAAATCCAGATGAATTCCACCCCCTCTTTTAATTTTGCCCTCTGTGTGGGAAACAAAGTACTGAATTCCTATGAAACATAGCCACAGTAGTGTGAAGGAGGACCTGTTGGATTCTACTTCTCAACATGCCTTTCAGAACTCACACCCATTTCAGGTTTATTCATGATGCAAAGGAAGAATTGGCTAGAAATTCTATTTTTCCCCCACAGCTCAACAGAGACAGGCTGGCTTAGGTTTCACTAATGCTTCTTCCATTCTGAACATGCTACCCGGTAATCATAGCTGTTGATTACATTTCCATTGCATGCCAAGTCTTGTCATTTCCATTGTAATTAATTTAAAGAAAACATTTGTGTCTGAAAACAAGACACAGTGTGGCTCTTGTCCTTATTACACACACACACACATATAACAACACACATACATTTTATTACAATTAACTGAGAAAACATGACCTAAGCAAAGTTATCAAAGGAGAGCAATTATGGGAGCATGTGGCATATTATTTCAATTAGGTAAGTGCTCACAGTGGTTTTGCTCAGGAACAGCACAAAACTACTGTTCAGCCCACGATTCCCACTGTTAACATTGATAAATTATTCCAACATTGCCTTTTCATTCGGCAGGTTTATTTCTGGACAAGGGCCAGACACAACAGACTCAAAAGATTTATAAGCACTGCAGTGGAAAGGCAAAGAAGAGCTGGAGGCCAGGCCCGTCATTTGTTTGAATTGGGAATAGAACAAAGGAGGGAAAAATAGAATCCTAGCAGGCCAGATCCAAGCGTCTTGAGAAATTTAAAACTGCGCAAGCAGTATCTTTTTGGAATAAATGAAACTATTTTTAAGGCTGGAATACCTAGCACACTGACTTGAGTCCTACTGACATCAAGGAAACAAGTACGCATGTTTAGAAATGGGGTGCAACACTAGAGCAGCTAAGAGAGCAATTCCGTACATGTCTACTTTGAAGTTAGCCCCCCTCGATGAGACTTACTCCCAGGAAAGTGTGTAAAAGATCGCAGCCTTGTTAGAAGTGTCATTGACAAGTGACAACACAATGATACACATGTCTAGTCAGAAACAAACCACACTGGCTTTAAACAAAAAGGACTTACATGCAAGAAAAAGTTTGATTGGAAGGAGCAGGGAAGTAAAGGGGGAGGGGTGCAAACATACAGATCCACCAACAAGCCCAGGGCAGACCACTGAACTTTTGGTTAGTCTTAACATTTCCATCCACATTTTAAAGAAATCTTTCAGGTGGCAAGCAGTGCAATAATCAATACATTATAATTCTGATAATTTACACAATACAAATCTGGATTAAAAAGCGGCGGCAGCAGTCAGAAAAAAAATTTAAAAAGAAGCCCACCTGAAAAAAGCCCACTGTGTATGACATACACAGTTGCTTCTCAAGTGACAAGTAACAAAGTGGCCAGGTGGACTTCCTCTGGCTGGGAGCTTGCTTACCTTGGCACCGTTGTTGAAATGACTCACTTGCCAATGGAACATGGAGCAGCTCCTCAACAGATTACCTCAATGGTTAAGCAGATTCATATGGGTGGAAGCAATCTGGTATGTTCTTCATAGCAGGAAGAAAAGGAACTTGAGATTTTTTTTAAAAAAATGAGTCTGAAAGAAATAAAAACTCAGAGATGGGCCCATTCCAGCTCAGAGTGTTCAGTGCTTTGTTCATTTGGGTCTGAATCCCTCCCTGGACACTCAGCTATGTTAGTACTAAATTAGGGCTGCCTTCTCCTTTTTCTAACAGGTTTATCATCTTTAATAGCTATATGGAAAGCAGACATGTCATGTTCCTGTCCATGCTGGGAATAGTTGTACCTACTGAATTTGGCTGGTGCAGATGGATGGGGATTTTGTTTCAATTTATGTTTCAGAAGAGATTGCAAAAATTACAGTGTTCTTCATATTCACGTGAGAAAGAACATATTTTCAAAATTCAGAAGCAGCAGAAAACAAAACTGACAGACTAATCAGTTCTACATTCAACACACAGATTTTTGAAATGGAAATGACATCTGCAGAGAGGGATAGGTTGATAATTTCAGAGCAGGGATGGAGAGGGAGTTTAACCCTTTCCTTGCTAGCTAGTCCAGAGGAAAAAATCCCTCTTCTGAAGCTAGTGTTTGCTTGAGGTGGGACGGTCCCTCATGGATGCCCAGGGGCCATTTCATCCCAATGAACATAGTACAGTCATATAAGAGATCTTCCTCTCGACTGGAGCAAGAGAGGAAAGGGTGTAAGTCTGCCTATGCTTGCTGTGATCCTATTAATAATCAGCAACAGCAGATTACTATCTGCAATCTGTACTTTTGCAATCTGTATATTTTATTAAAACAAAACCAACCAACCAACCAGCCCCCCCCCCCCCGCACACACATATACACACCTTTGCACATTAAATACAAAGATGCTTTCAGCAAGATGCATAGTTTGGCCCTTACACTAGGCTTTCATTTCAACTGGGGATGAGGAAGAAGCAAAGGCTTCACAAAAAAGCGGGGAAAGGCTTGCCCTTCATAAATTATTGGGAGACAGGTACTGGAACAAATGAGAAATGGTAAAGTATATATCATCCTATTTAGACTGTAAGCCTTCTGTGCAGGGTTTGGATCACGGCTAGAATTAGTAGAGGGTGAACTCTTGGTCCAAAGCACATGTTCAGTAGCAGTTAGTCGCCATACCTCAGAATGCATGCAGACTCAGCTGTTCCTGGCAACAGACCCTGATATTTTAAGTTGCTAGGAAAGTTCCCATGAACCCCGCAGTTCACTGAAAGAGGCAAGTGTCACAGGGCAGTGCAGGTTAACTCTGCGCATGACACTGCTGCTATGTGCCACAGCTAAGGATCATTTCCCGTGTGGGAAGCGCTTCCGTGCCATCCACCCATTCATGAGAAAGGGCTCTCATGCACATACTGATGTACATGAACAGCAGTCTTTGTCTGAGGAGAGGTCCTACTTGGACCACATGTGGAGGAACGCCGTATAAATAAATCAGTGTGCACATAGCGCCCTTTTCCACAACAGCCAAAGACGTGGACAGTGGAGAAGCAGGAATGCTATCGATGGCATAGCTGTCAGCAGAAGAAGCTAGGACAGCCCCATCCCATGTTATTTCATGTGCACCTCCATCTTGCTTTTCGTGATGAACACCCAGTGATACACTGATGTAAGGAGAGTGTTTTCCCAACAGACCTGATCTAACAATGATTAGTCATCCTTGACTAGGACTCACTTCATAAGGTCATCTCAGGAGTGGTTGAGATAAGGAATTGGCATGATGTTTTGCATGCTTACAATAATGTGTGAATAAGCAAGTGCTCCAGCTGGTTAGCCAGCACCTCCACTACAAATTAGTTTCAGTAGTGGGAAGAGGAGAATAATGTCAGTGTGTGAGTACAAACTGATGGCAAAGTTCAAAGATCTGAGGGATATCTTTGAGATTAAATTGACAGAAAGCAGAAAGTTTTAAGAATATTTGTTGTGGTAACTTTTTGATACCTCGGTCAGAATAATCACCAGAGACGCAGGAGATTCTGAGGCAGCACCAGCTCCACGTTTTGAAGGGCTACTTTGAAGAATACAACTTTTTCTATATCCTAAGAGCTGTTCTCTCTCTTCCAGTTTTGTCTGACATGACCTCTGCAGTAAGACTACCTTCCCAACACAACAACCATCAAAAACAGACATGTACATTCAGAAGATCGCCATCAGTTCCAAAATTAATAGTAGGTAAAAGTATCAGTTCAGGCTCATTAGAAAGGTGATCATTACAAATGGGTGACGTTCACCCAGTGAGTCTACCAGTTAGGAAATCTGGAAGGTTCACCACACCTTGTTGCTCCCAGTTGCTTATTTTACAGGCAGTAAGCCAGTTGGCAGGGGTCCTTTCTTTCTTCTCATCACCACCACTGATTGTCTGGCCCAGAGCAAGTGAACAAGAAGGCTGCCCCTGTGAAGCAGAGAAACAAGTCCAGGGAAGCCTGTCATGGTCCTGAATAATCAGTGCAAGAGGAAGAGAAACTATTTTCCCTGCCTTCTCTAAACGGTACCCTTGAGGCGGTGGTGAGGCACAACAGAAGCCCAGTGGCAGCAGGCAGTTAAAACCTTTCTGGAAGTTTCTTTGTTGTAAATCGGTATTTTTACCATGTAGGGGGCTCTTGATTATTCCCCTTCAAATCCACTTTCTCTCTAGAAAGAACCTCCAGAGTGATGAACTAAGCAATTTTTACCATAAAGAAACTTCCGGAAGGATCTTGCCTGCCTGCTCCCACTAGATGTAACAAACAAGACTTTAGCTGTTGGTATCTTTGGAAGAATGCAGTCCTGGGGAAGAAGAAAAGGGAATTGAATAGGAAATCAGTACTATAATGGAGACATGATCTTACAATTAAAGATATTTACCAGAGAAATGTGAACCCCATTATATTCTGGCTTAGGCTGTGCAAGGAAGAACTGTTTTACATCATCCAAGACAAAAAACAGGTCTATAGGTAAGCTTTAAGAATAATAAACATCCTGCATTCAAGAAAAAAGCCTGTCAAATGAAGGAATATTGATTTTGGAACAAGGAATATTATGTCAAACAACATTAGTTTAATTGAACTGAATTTAGTTTAAGTATTAAAAGCATTTATATACAAACAGCAAATGAAAATTAACTACAGCTGAGTCCCTTGGTTCTCTGTTATACAGTCTATGCAAGTTCTTATGAGTTCTCATAGGATTCCTAATACAGCAGTCTGGGTTCTATTCCCATAGCATGACTCAATAGAAAAGCAATATGCTTTCTCTCAGAGAATAAGAAATTTTAAAGCGATGTTTTGACTTTTGAAAATACACAAAAGTTTTACTTTCTGCACAAGAATTTATAACCAAGGGGAGGAAACGGGGGTAACGCTAGAACCAGGGCCTCAGCACAGAGCCTTTGTTAAGGTTAAGGCTGCTGTGGCTGAAAAGGGCCATCCAGGAGCTGTGTGTGATTCCAAATTAAAATTAAAATCTATTTGCCCCTTGGCTGTTGTTTACAGGACTTCACAGGCCTCCCTGTCCCAGGCCATGAGCTCATGTGAAAACCAAGGCAGCAAGCTGGACTACTTCAGCTTAGGCAAAACCTTCTGCATTCTGGCTTTATGGGAGGCTTCACTGGGTTGCTAAGCCACCTTCTGGACTTTGCCACAGGTCACATATCTCAAGGCTTTCACACACAAAAATAAAGTAGTCATCACTGCACAGGGAAAATTGGCATCTCAAAGGGGAGAAGTCCCACCTAGCATTGTCCCATTATTGTTATCACATTTATATCCCTTTTTTTTCCTCTTTTGAAGAACCCAACATGGCTCCATTTTCACCTCACAACAACCCTGTGAGGTATGTTGGACTGAGAGTAAATAACTGGCCCAAAGTCACCAGTGGGATTCATGGCTGAGCAGGAACTAGAACCTGGATCTCCCAGGTCCCCAGTCCAACACTGGTTCAGACCACCACACCACACTGGTTCCAAGGTTTATAGGCTCCAACACCATCATGGATTAGGATCGGTCCCTAGTGATTTCGCCTGCCTTGTGCAATGTTTTGCAAACAGAAGTTTCTCAGACCCTGACTATAAGTTAAATATGTTTCTTTAAGAATGCATTTTGTTAAAATGTGGGGTGATTTATTTATTTATGCATGTATTTATGGTTAACTTAGGGACCCGGGCAGTGCAGTGTGTTAAACCACTGAGCCACCGGACTGTCAATCTAAAGGTCGGCAGTTTGAATCCACGTGACAAAGTGACTCCCGTTGCTTTGTCCCAGCTTCTGCCAACCTCAGCCATTCGAAAGCTTGCAAATGCAGGTAGATAAATAGGTACCACTTTGGTGGGAAGGTAACAGCATTTTGTGCACCTCGGTGTTTAGTCATGCCGGCCACATGACCATGGAAACTGTCTGCAGACAAACGCTGGCTCCCTCTGCTAAGAAATGGAGATGTGCATCACCCTCTAGAATTGGTCACAACCAGATTTAATGTCATGGGGAAACCTTTACCTTTTTATGGTTAACCAATGTTCTTACTAAGTGCTATTGATTTTATTGACTTGGATTTTTTAAAATTGTTGTATGAATAACAATGAATAGTTCTCTGGGAAAAGAACTTAAAGTGGTAAAGAGTTAAGAGCTTTTAAAATAAACAATGTATCATAACGATACAGGCTTTTAAAACAAACAAGATACCATAAGGATTTTCAAACCTGACTGAGAAAGAAAAGTATGTTTGTCTAGCAATGCAGCTTCTGGACTGATACACCTTAGCAATAAGTATTTAGGTTTTGGTTAGATTTTAATGAGAGCTAATCACATGCTTTTCTAAGACACTAATGAGTCATCCTGTCAATTCCTTGAACTTTCCTTCACTGGGGCAGTTAACCATTTTCTCTAATCTCTCCCACTTGGTATCCTTCTTAATTCAAATAGCTTTCCCTGTGAACTTAGCCAGCATCAGTTAAATCTCTGGCTGAAGGATTACAGAACAGTCATAAGGCAACTCAAAAGGTTGTGCTGAGCAGAATGGCCTAAAGATCATAGAGGTCAGAAGGGGCAAGAAATGTTGCAAAAAGATGCTGATCATTACAAAAAGCACAACGGGCTGAGATAAGGATCACTATGCCCAACAAGTCCTGAGAGGAAATCCTTGTTCTTGC
>NW_025336045.1:5750041-5777600 GCF_004798865.1 Varanus komodoensis
AAGATCTTTATAGTACCCTTGTTCCAAATGGAGCGAATTGTGATCTAGTGAGATAATTTCACACACTCCTAGCATGAGAAGGCAGAGGAGAGCACAATGACTTTTGTGTGGAAAGGAGGGTCTACAATAATTTGAATAAAATAATGGAGACATTGTTTATATAGGATCGTGCAGAAGCCACTCAGGAAGGTAGATGGTTTATATTAAGAGTTTCATATTGCAGATGTGAGGCCGAGAATAATAATAGGTGAGATGACATTTGACTCCAGGGCTCATACTGTCTCCTTGGCCCTACTAAGCCAACTCACCATTTCAGCAGAATCCACCATCTAAGTGTATGTTGAAACTGTAAGTGGATAAGATTACACTGTTGAAACACCTAACTGTGGCTTCCTACAAAAATAAATATAATTTGGTATTCTTTACAAACCTTGAGGCTAATATTTTATTTGTTTGTTTTATTTGCAGCATTTATATCGTGACTTAACCAAACTCAAGGCAGCCTACAGTAAGGTTGAATACAAAAGATCATTTAAAGGTATAAACTGATGTAAAGACAGCAGTTAAAACATGAACAAAACCATCAGATATAAACTGAGATCAAATAGGCAACAAAAAGATAATTTTAAAGCATCTTAGACATTTTAAAGGGTACTAAAGGCACGATCCTATGAAAATTTAGACAGAAAAAATAGCATTGTAATCTGATGGCACGAAAGGACAGAATGGGGAGACATGACTGCTGTAGTACTAAAGAGAAATTATCCAATTCTCCCCTTGTGCTTGTGGGAATAGTTGCTTGTGCTAGTGGGAAAAGGAAAATACTTCAAATTTGTGCTTCAAGAAAGCATAGGTGGGAACATTTTTACCTGCAAATTACCTGTCTAATTTGCATTTGCATAGCCTTCAATTTAGGAAAGCTTTTACTAAGCCAAGATTTAATGTATTACCTTCAGCCTTACTGCATGGAAGATTTAGAAGGAAACTGTACCAGGAACACATATGCCCTGTGGGAGGAGAAGTGAAAACAGCAAGGCAAGCTTCACTATACTGCACTTTTTATCAGGGCATGCAGCATTCAGTTATATTCCCCATCATGCAGTGGTTTCCAGGGAGACCAGTCAGCAACACCCAGCATACTTACTGACAGTTCATGGCACAAAGGTCACTATAGTGCCAACCACAGTAACCTTCTGGGATGACTATCTGAGTTGAGAATGAGGGGCACTGCATTGCAGGGGTTCCACTCCTGCTTGGAGGGCCATCTCTCGAAGGTGGTGCTTGGGGAATAGTGTCCAGCCTCGTGGATTCTCCAGGATGGAGTTTCTCAGGGGTCTGTTCCTTCCCCAATGCTATTCAACATCTACATGAAACTGCTGCGTGGAGTTTTGGATGACACACAGCTATATTTCTCCTTTTTATCATCTGCAGGTGTGGCTGTGGGTGTGCTAAACTGGTGTCTGGCTACAATAATGGACTGGATGAGAGCTAACAAACTGAAACTCAGTCCAGACAAGACTGAGATGCTGTTGCTGGGGGGTTCTTTTGACTGAATGGGGGGTATTTAACCTGTTCTAGAAGGGGCAAGTTAGTAGCTTGGGGGTGTTCCTTGATCCATCTTTTTCACTTGAGACTCAGGTGGCCTTGGTGGCTTCTACTAGCTTTGGCTGGTGGCCCCATTGTGCTCCTGCCTGGACAAGGATAACCTGGTTTCCATGTTCCCTGGTGAGCTCCAAATTAGATTACTACAGTGCACTCTACATGGGGCTATCCTTGAATTCTGTTCAGCAGCTGCAGCTGCTGCAGAATTAATAACCAGGACTTGGCTCTGAATACATAAGATGGGTTTTGGCCTACTTGCACTGGCTGCCTGTATGATTCTGGCCCCAATTCAAGGTGCTAGTTTTAGAAAGTTTGTAGTTTCTAATCTACAAAGTCTTAGAATCAACCACAATCCTTGTTGGAGTGCCTCTCCCGAGCATGTTTTACATGGACACTGTGCTCAACCTCTGGTGGTTTCTTCCAAGTGCCAATTCTGAGGAGAGTGTGAGGATGCCAACAAGGGTGGGTGCTTCCTTGGTGGTGGCTCCCCACCTCTGGAATAACCTCCTTACTGCAACCCAGCTGGCGTAAACCTTTTCTGAGGTTTTTCATGCTAAGATAAGGTGGCCCTCCTTTCTGAGCTTTTCAAAGACTGACTCAGCCTCCCAGGGGCTTGAGGGGGATCACCAGGCATTTTACAGAGTTACACTTTTGTCATTCCTTGTATGGTCTGTTTTTATCATTTGCTTTTACCTGTTTTAAACCATTTTCCTATTTTTCTGATATTTTTATCATTTGATTTTATTTCATGTGTAAACCACCCAGAGAGCTTCAGCTGTGGGCAGTATAGAAATGAATGAATGAATGTGGTAAGCTTTTCTGCAGCTGCCATAAATCTAAATAGATTAAGATGAGTGGGTATTCATGAATTGCAATAATTCAATATTAAGCGCAGACTGTTTTGATTGTCCTACGGATCTATTTTATCATCTGTGTCTTGCATTTTACTGGTCTGTTACCAAAATAAAGCAATTCACTTTTCGGGACAGGTCAATAGAGTTTGTGGAAGGGATATTTTCCACTGTGGATAGTTTTAAAATTGCCCACATGGGTACAGAGCACATGGAAACAGGAATTCTCCCCATGCTGTTGCAAACTGCAAAACCATGTGGCAGTTCAACCAGAGGTGGGTGCTAAAGAGGAATGGTATGCAACCACCATGCAGCTGCTCACTGGATAGGATACACGAATCCTTATGTGGAGCATGTTTAGCGTATGGTGGCTGGAACAATCTGGTGATTTGCATGTGTGAATTAGCCATCACCCATGAGCTTGATGCGCTCTGCTTAAGCCTGTCAGTCCACTGAGATCAACACCTGACACTGCTGTTGGCCTCACCACTGCATGACATCAGACTGACAGGTCGCCAAGACAGGGCCTTTTCAGTGGTAGTACCAAGACAGCAGAGCCTCCTCCCATGAATATTTTGCTTGGTGTGCTTGTTTTATTGTTTCATGACATAGTTTAAGCCTTGTAAACTGTTTTACATATTCTCTAATATAAAATAAAGGGAAATATTGCAATTATCATCCTAATGCAATGCCTTTCCATGGCGTTAATAAATCTTGCGTTCACAGGGCTGTCAGCCCTGCCACTAGGCAGACTGAGGCCGTTACCACAGGTGATGCATGCTGAGAGGAGCTACCAAAATTCTGCAGCCTGAAACGTTGCAGGGTGAACACTTTGCCCACTGTGAAGACAGATGCAGGCCATCGCGAGGAGAATCGGCAGGGGTGCCCCAGCCCTGTTCTGAAGAGGGAAGCATCCTTGCAGCCCAAGTCACAATACATGCTAGTTACCTTTTTCACCCTTATAAAGGCCCATTTCATAGAACGACTCGTGTAAAGCTCAACTAGTTTTATTTCTGAAATCTCAATTCATGGACATGAACACAGATAATCTGACAGTCTTAAGAAGGCAAAGCAATGCAGTGTCTGGAGTTTCTCTTTCTTTCCAAAGTTTCCTCCAACAATACTTGGCCAGAGTTCAGCAAGCTACAAAGCTCCTGAACCTCCTGCCCATATATATCTGTCTTGTCTCTCCGGGTAAGGGAAGCTTATTTCTGGCTCTCTGTCAAGCTTCCTACAGCATTCTTTTACCACACAACAATACTGAAGGAAAGAATGCGTACTTCTGCTTTGATTTCCACTGAGAACAATAACTCTTCCCGTATTTTCCCCCTGTTAGGTGACAGATAGCTCACAAGAAGGCACCCATCACTTTATTTTGGCCTCCTTTTCACCTTCTTCCTCGCCGCCCTGCCTCTACCATGAACATTCAAGCCGATTCAGTCTCATTTATTTATTTATATCATGTCTTTATTTATATTATTTATCGCATGTCTGTCTCACCTTTTTCTCTTCTTGTGAAGAATTCAATATGGCTTATGATGTTTCTCCCATTTTCCCTTAGCAACCCTGTGAGGCAGGTTAGGTTGAGAGTCATTGATTCGCCCAAACGCATTGCATGTGTCACTTGTACTGAAGTCAAGTGAGGGTGTGTGTGTGACAGACAGACAGACAATGTTGGTCACTGGAGCCCCAGTGCAACTGAGACAAAAATCCTGTGCCCCAGCATAGCAAATCATGAGGAGAGGGAAGGGGGTTCACTATATTTTCTGCATGATACATCTGCAAGTTCTGTCTGCATGTGTACACACTGGACACCAGAAATACCATGATTTGAACTTTATTTATTCAAATTCCTTTTTTACAAGGTGGCTGTGTATTATCTATGGAAAAAGTCATGTAATGTAAATAAAGTTTTGTGTGTCTGGGCTTCTGGCCTGTTCCATACATCATTTGCTCACTTTGTGGCAAGAGAGATAGATGTTTCCATTGGAATGGATTAGGAAAGTTACTTTGGCAAAGGGATTTTCAAATTCTGGAGCAATTAATGAGTTTGGGTGCTAAAGGCACATCTTAGGTGAGATGTAGTTTTTGGATCGGGATCTCAAGGCTGAAAGGTAATAAAAGGATTCTCACTTTCCCTTACAGCAGGGTGATGCTGCAGTGGCTGATAACTACATTTCCTGCTGTGAACTTTCACAGCAATTGTATTATGTGACCCACTGCTTATTGTGAACACGAAGGGATCAGCCACTGCCTGATACGAATTCACTGCATGTGTTCCCCAGAAGTTCTGAATGAAGCCCATCCACTTGTGTACGTTCTGTACCACGCAAGACTTCGGGGGTACCTATGACATAGAATCTATTGCACTTTATAACAAGCTTTTTCATGACTGCTCCGCTTCAAAATGTCAATAGCAAATGGCCATTTGTTTTGCATTTCAAGGGCTACATTTTGTCCTACCGCTGATTTGCAATAAGGGACTACAAAAAAGGCCAGATGGGGTACAGGTGGCCTGCCTGTACTTGAAATAGACAGGGCCTATATATGTAGTTCAGATCTGTGTGGGCTGGTAAGGATAAATGTGGCAGCTTCGGGCACGTTTGTGACTCCCTTTCTAAATAGGCCTAGTGTTGGCTATGGGACAGCTCAGACAGGGCCATGGTTTCCTACCCAACAGTCGCTCAAGTATGTGTGCAAGAGGGCTCGTTTAACAATGACCTACATATTCAGGGGGACGAAAATATGGTCTTCTTCAGAAATAGAATATTGGGAAGCATTCAGTTCCCTAAGGGGGAAAATATTCCTGTAAAACACACAAACCTAGAGTTTCTGAAGAGTTGTTTTTTTTTTTTTTTACAAGACTCTTGCCTAGTCAGAAATATGGTCAGCCCATTTTGTGGGGCAGGAGAACAGGTGTAAAGAACTAAACAGGACTGAAAATTGAACCATGTTCCTCTCTTTTAGAGTGGGTGGGCTTGTAACAACACTTTCTGTTAAGTGTGTGTTGCTGTGATGCTTCGTACAAAGGTTCTCTGGCACACGCTCCAGCCACTGACTCTTACGCCTCAGCTGCCTCCTGCGGCACTGCAGATGATATTCAAAGCATGAACTTGGTCAGCAAGACTGCAATTTAGGCGTGGATCATAACACTCATGGTAGACATTGCATTATTATTTCTCTGGATGGGACCTTGCCTTTAAGTGTTATGTTAATTGTTTTGTAAAAGGGAATTTCAGGAAATGTGACTGTTAATATATCCCTTTTAAATCAGAACAATGAATGTACATTGTTGTTTCTTTTATTTATTTATCTAAAGTGGAATGGGCAACTTGTGGCCCTCCAGAAGTTTGGGCTTCCAGCTCCCATCAGCCCTAGCCAACATAGCCAACATGATAAAATCTCTGGAGAGCCACAAGTGAGTTATCCCTGATTTAAAGATTTGCAACCCCACTCTTTAGATCAAAATACTCCCAGAGCAGATTACAAATATTAGGCTTGCAATAAGACACACAAGGACAAAGGAGAGGAAGGAAAAAAGCCAGCTCAGATATCAATCCACAGACCAGCTGGGATGCAAAGAGATCTGCTAGCCTGAAGGAACAGCAGCCACCTTGATGACGGTTGCAGGAGGACTAAAGACAGCTGCTCTCCCAGCAGGAGTGATAGAATAGCCCTGCACATCTTGCCTCCTCGTTTTCAGGTTGACAGGAACAGGCATTTAATGATAAGCCCTAATGCTGGCCATTCCACATTATTTTTTTGGACCCAGGACAAATTTTTAATGCAGGCCTTTTCCATTCCCAACCCAGCTCCATCCCATGGCCCTCTTCCTCCTCATCCTCTGTTTCTGGTTGTCTGATTTGTATTCATTGCCAGGTATGGCATATATGTAATTGTATACAGAATACTTTGGATTTAGGGTTAGTTCATCTAGGCCCTCTGGAGACCAAGGAAGGGTGAATCCATCTCTTTCTGGTCCAAGTCTCTTTCACATATATGTTCAATTCCAGAAAGCCAGTGTGATATGTTGGTTAGAGTGTTAGCGGACCTGGAAGATTTGGCTTCTAGTCCTGGTCCCCACTCAGCCATGGAGCTGACTGAGTGACTTTGCATCAGTCACTCACTTTCCGTCACTAAGCCACGGCATAGGGTTGCTATCGTGAGGATAAAATGGAGTGGAGAAGAGCTATGTAAACCACCTTGGGTTCCTCACAAGAGGAAAAAATGCTGAGGTGGAAATGCAACAATACAACACAACACCAGGCTAATTCTGTGTCATCGTTTTGCTGCAAACTCAAAAATCCAATCCATGTAAGTCATTTATACAAAAGTGATTAAGGGTGCGATCCTATGCAAGTTTAGAGAGAAAAAGTCCTCCTGCTCCCAGCATGCTCCAGCCAGCATGGCTGGCTAGGGCATGATGGGAATTGTAGGATCTCAGTTATTTCAAGGAGGTATTTTAATATACTATGTCTCTTGAATCTAGGTACCCATTTACCCTTCAGCAGTGATACTATTTAACAACATCAAAGAACCCATTTCCAGTCCTCCTCCTCAAACTCCTTAGTGGAAGGAATTAGTTAAGATCAGTTCAAAGAACAATCAAAGAGATGAGGGTGCAATTTACAACATGTGGTAACGGGAAATCCAGCAGTAGGCATATCCAGGTTTTAAAAGACAAGAAAGAAAGCTGACTCAAAGCCACAGAGTAATCTGAAGTGAAGGAGGATAAAGATACGTTGTTAAAGAATGTGGAGGGGATGCCTACATGGAAAATAAATTGACTTAATTCCTCTTGACCAGGATAACATGAACTGGACACAACTACGGCTGTGCTTGAAATGCAAACTGTCTGATCTATAACACAAAGTGAAAAAAACATATCCAAAGAATGCTTTGGCAGCAGTTTGGAATAAACCTCTATTGGAAGTATAGCTGTATTTCTAAAGGTACATCTTTTTGTAGAATACAGTGAACAGAATGCATTACACAAAATAGAACAGGAAACTGCTAACCGCTCCCTTAAATCTGAAATCTGGATCAAAATGCAATCATCATGAATTTACTGCTCTCCACACTTATTTATATTTGTACTCTGCTTTTCCTGTGTATAACATGATACAAACTGAATGCAACAACTTCTAAGGCAAATTCCATGCATTATGAAAGACCCTTGTGCAATTCTATTTTTGCACAGTCTAATACTAACTAATCCACATGCCCAGAACTAAACTGTGGATTGAAATTAGTTATCTGTTAGCTTTTGCACTTCCCAAAGATTCTGATGCAGTTCACAGCTCAAGACACACTTAAAATATTTATTAAAATGTGAACAAACATGAAGACAAAACGGAGAGAGAACTTAAGTGCTGTTTAAGGCAAAAGCAGGCAGGAGGAGATTTAATGCAAATATTGCAGCATGACACATTTTGGCGTCAAACTCTCCTTCCGAAGCAAAATTTTCTAGCACCTCTTGGGATCTAGAGCCTTGAAATCGGTTTTAGAATGTAACAGCATTTTTTTGTTTCTAGCCTCATTCAGAACAGCCTCTCTCTCTATGGAGCCAAAAGTATATGAAAATATAGACTGATTCATTCATCTCTAAGTAACTGGGCACATTAAGAAATGTGCCAGTGTGGTGTAGTGGTTAAGAGCCTGGGACTGGGACTCAGGTGATCTGGGTTCTAGTCCCCACTCAGCCATGGAGCCAACTGTGTGGCTTTGGGCCAGTCACAGACGCTCAGCCCAACCTACCTCACAGGGTTGTTGTTGTGGGGGTAAGATGGAGGAGGAGAATGATGTAAGCTGCCTTGAGTCCTTGGTAGGAAAAAGGCAGGATATAAATTGGAAAAAAAACCCAGAAATGAAGGTGTTGTTGAACAATAATTGGGATGAACTAGAAGTACTGGCATGAGCCAAAGTATTCATATTACTTTTGCTGATACAGGTTCATTTTAAGTTATGTGACTTGGCCTTGAATATCTTTGCAGGATTTGGGATATAATTCTTCACAGGAGCATGGACTGGAGCTGTTCAACCAACTCTTTTCTGCTATGCTCTGGGAGGGACATGGGCAAAATGCCCCCTGGAGGCCTCCTTGCCCATTTCCATTGCCTTCTCCAAGTGTAGGGTGATGTTTTGGAAAGGAACCCCCTGCCCTCAGTATCTGCAGAGGCTCTCCATGCAGGTGGGGATGCTGATTTTCTGGTCTCCAGATCATATAGATACGGGAGGCTTTCCTTTTCAAAGCACTGCTCCCTACATGGACAGAGAGTAACAGAAACACATGCAGAGGCTGCACAGCTAACACACACGCTCCCTCTCCTCATGGGTTCTTCTACCCAGGGGTGGGCAGCCTGTGGCCCTCCATAAGTTTTGGCCTAAAAGTCCCATCATCTCTCACCCTTCGTTATTCTGGCTGGGTTTGATAAAGGGTTGTAGGCCAACACTTCTGGAAGAGCACTAATTGCCCATCCATAGTCTGTGTGGACAAGGAATGCTTTTTAAATAGATAACTTAATGATTTGTGTTGAGAGGAGAATGTGTCCAGTTTTTTAATTTGAAAAATGGAAGCTTTTGGATACACTTTGGAACACACATTGTAATTATATATTGTCAGGGGGCGGGGTCTGTACCATGTTCTTTTTCTTGTACCCTTCTGTATTTCCTTTCAATTAAAAATTGCATGACTTTGTAGAAGACAAAATGCAGGAAAGTAGTTACCATCAAGTTACTGTTGATGGTTCAAACATTTTTAATTCTGGAGAACTGAAATTCTAAAGTTGAATTTGGAAGTGCCCTTTCATGAGTAGCTTAATTTTATTGAATTAGTGCAAGAATCCTTGTGCAAAAGTTGCTTCTGTTTGCACAAGGCCCTGCACAATCTCTTCCATGGAATCTTGCATGTCTTGAGATGCGTGGCAGCTGTTGCACAACCAAGACACTAGATACTTCGGCTACCCTGTGTGCAACAGCTGATGGAATGCAGCCATCGTTTCTCCCAACTGCACATGTTTGGAGTCAGGCCTACTTGAAGTGGGAAACAGAAACATTATCCTATCCTGCACATGAGGAGATAGGGTGGCACTTTTCAAATATTTGAAAGGCTGTCACACAGAAGAGGGCCAGGTTCTCTTCACGATTATCCCAGAGTGCAGAAATAATGGGCTTAAGCTGTAGAAAGTCAGATTCCAACTGGACATCAGGACAAACTTCCTGACTGTTAGAGCAGTACAGCAATGGAGCCACTGACCTAGGGAGCTGGTGGGCTCTCTCACACTGGAGGCATACAGAAGGCAGTTGAGCAGCCATCTGAGGCAAATGCTTTACCTTGCAGTCCTGCAGGCCCCGCAGGTCTCTTCCAACTCTACTATTCTGTGATTCTGTGTGGCATGTCCGGAATCAAAAATGTTGTTCATCATTAGTCTCTAAAGGATGGGTATTTAATACTAACTAGCTCACTGAACATGCAAACATACACTCACACACAATGGTAGATATACAGCTGAGAACTAAACATAGTAACACTAATACAGAAATATTGCTTGAGTATTAAACATAAATATGATACAAGACATAACATGTTAGCCTGGGATGAATGTCTACATACACAAAGGAAAGTTATGTTCATGCTGATAAGTACATATTAATTGTACGAAGACAGAATATGTGTGTTATTCTAGTAGAAAGAAAAGCAATCTTTCGATAAAGTACTGTACAGGCATTTATATCAACTTTATATTTTCACTGCCATCAGAAGCTGGATGCAGGAAGGAATCATAAATATTAGTTTCCATTGGATCTCTGTTGAAATTTTGAAACAATAAGCTCTTATATCTTTATATTTATGATTTTAATAAACTGCCACAATATTAAAATGCAAGATAAAAACCTGAAAGTCAAAAGCTACAATTTGTTGTCAAGACAAAACAATTTGAATAATAACCTATGATTGAAATCTAAGATTACTTCTTTTATTTAATAAGTGATCCCCTTGGTGATATATCCCGGATATTAAAGTCAGTTTAACTCACTTGGACCAGCTGTTTTAAATTGATACACAACAACCTGCCAAATGATAGCAGAAAATATGCATGAAACAACTGTTTGTGTTCTGATTTTCTGCTTTAGTTGACTGTCTCAAACTGATCCCATTTTGGATAATATGGAATTAATGAATAGGTGAAGCAATTTCTCCTAACTGTAAATGACAATTCAGGTAATAGTGCATTTACTACACCATCTCAGAAATTATGTGGAACACCATGATTTATACGAGAATTAGGAAGCCTTCTTTCAAGTTGCAGACCTGTACTGCAGTGGATCACAGGATTGGAAAATGACTGAAACATGATGCAAAATGTAGATGGAAATCCCACAGCAATAGCTAATTTGTTGCTAAAGATAACAAAATGGGCTTTTGGATGGGAGTCTCGAAGAAGCCCATTTTCTTCCACTACAGATTAGACCAGTCCCTTCTCCCAGCCACAAAATATCCACCCTCCGCCCTCTTTCTCCCTTTGCCCTTTGGCTCTCTGTGTCAACGACTGGAGTGGCAGAGACATGTGCTTACCAGGCCATATTCCTCTAATGAAACTCAGTGGGAGTTAGGCATGTCTAAGGATAAGGGTCGTTAAGATTCATAGCCTGTCAAAAACACTATTGTTGCTAGTCGCGAAGTCGTGTCCGCCCCATCGCGACCCCATGGACAACCTTCCCCCAGGCCTTCCCGTCCTCCACCGTCCCCTGGAGTCCACCCAAGCTCACGCCGACTGCTTCAGCGACTCCATCCAGCCACCTCCTCCTCTGCCGTCCCTCCTTCCTTTGCCGTCAATTGTAATTTGGCATTGAAATAAGAACTTAGGCACTGTGTGAGCCATGCTGTGGGTTCCTGATGCAATGTTCGTCAAGAGCCTTGTGCTTATGGGACCCAGTGTGCTGGATCAGGAGCCACCTGTCATCATGCAAGAGGAGGACAGGTTTGTTCAATTGTGCAACATGCCTACAGCTTGCCTAGGATGAAATGGAATCACCTAGGATTGCCTAGGATGGGATTAGTATCCAACATGCATGCACACCCAGGGTCCTCCGAGGCTGTTGTCATATTTTGAAATGGAGAATTACACTTTTTAAAAAAGCAAACTGACCGCCAATAGTCCATCCAGTTTGTAAATATTATACATTAAAAAATAAATGTATACACCCAATGCAGTATTGGTGGTAATTCTTCTGCTTGTTTTTGGAGTATGGTGCTATGTGCATTGCATCGCATTGCCTGCATATCTGTTGAATTAAGCTATTAAAAAGAGAGACGGATTGATATACTTCTACCTTTCTGCAACTCAGATTCACGACTTCAGTGCTCTCACCACTACTGTTCCCACAGACACCAGATGGGAGATACCAAATAATGATTATTTTGTTGAACTCCCAGGCTTTCTTTCCTTATGCTTCCCTCTGCCACCCCACCCTTTAAGAGGCTTCAGGGAATCTCTACATTTTTCAAATGACATCAACCATTTCATTTTGACATCATTCTTACTGTTCTGCCCCATATTCTTTATAGATGTTAATTATCACGTTGTTGCTCACCAATTTAAACTAAAAGGAAACATAGCAATCCAAAAACATTTCCATGGTGATTTAAAAGCTTCTAAGGCACACAGTGCTGGGTCCAAACTTTCTCATTAAATACTTGTTAGGGATTTTTAAATTTATTTTTGTTATGGGGCTTTGAAAAAGGGGGAATTAAAAAAGCAGTGGGGAGAAACTAACCTCCAAAACATTTATGGCACAGTATATTATTGTGGACATTTAATTCATTTGTTTGGTCAAATGATGAGATAAATAGTAGCAACCCAGGCAACTGCACAGTTAGTTATAATGGAAAATTTTCATAAAGAGCACCAATATTTAAAAGGCAGTAAAGGGGGTAAAACAGACTTGTCTGAGACACTTTTGAAAGATGCTCAGAAACAAGTGTTTAATGATTTTTTCCCCTGCAGGTGAAGGCCTGATCAGAAAAAACATTCCAATAGAACATGTTATCTAGGGAAAAAATGTTTTAATCGTTTTTTCAAAAATGTCATGTGAAAATAAAATACTGAACTCTATAACATATTTCTTCTCAGGCAAAATTAGAGACTTTTAGGATGTTTTTCTTTCTCTTTTCTGCATTGGGGTTTTTTATCCGCTTAACTAACACAACCAATTACTTTGTTCAGTCACAGTAAAGGCCTCTCTAGACCTGCATTCTCTCTTTTAATAGTGGTTGATCAGATGCCTGCACAACTTCACAAACAGGACGTGAATGAGACAGCTGTTCCCCACTGTTTCTTCCCAGCCTCTGGCACTACTCACTGGGTGCATGGCCTCTAAATCTGGAGCTTTCTTGGTTAGCTCCCAAAGCCTCAGCAGCAGATATATCCATCTTTCAAGGGTTGGTCTAACCCTGTCTGTCCAGTGCCAATTGCCACCCCCAGATCTGTGGCAATAATTGCCAGTGAACCACATGTGGCATGAAGAAACGTTTCCTCTAGTTTCTCATGTGCTCTAAAAGATAGTGGAGAGAATACTTTTGCTCTCTGTGCCCAGATAGGCAACGTGGTAAGTACAGGCACCAATGGACCCCCAGGTACCTTTCTGGGTGCCTGCCAAGATGTCCTATTCCTCCCACGCTTTGAAACTAGAGCAACACATTTTCTTACCACCAGCTGGGATGACTTTGAAGCAAAATGAGGGCCTCCAGCCACTGCTACCTTCTTTCCATGAAGATCCCTAGTGTTACAATATGAAAACGCTGCTGGATTTGGCCCGGATGGTCTGTGCTTTCTAGGAAGAGCCAGGAGGGCAAGACACATGGCTTCTGGCCTGCGGAGGGATCAGCTACAGCCTGAGAGAACTCTGTAGAGGGCCCTTGGTTTCTAAAAAACCTGAAAGAATTGTGTACAAAGTGCCTTTGGTTCTGTGGGGCACGGTCTACCAACTCTGAAATAAATATGCTACACAAGTGACTCAGAGGCTGGGTACAGACAACACAATAAGCCTTACCCAAAGTTTGAATATGGGTTGTCACTGAACCATGGGATATCATGTTGTATGAATCCAGCTAAGAAACCATGCTGAGCAACCTACAGTTCATAGTCCAACAATAAACCATGGATTCTTGACATAGATTGTGATAAACAAGCCATGGTTTATTAGTACAGATGTGTTCAGACAACACAGGAACCCATAATTCAGCAGTAACCATGGTTCAATGCCAACCCATACTCAACCTCTGAATGTGGTTACCATCTTGTCTTATCCAAGCTGGATACCTTCTCAGGGGGAGAGGGAGACAGTGGGCAGCTGCAGGCCAACACTTTCTTCTGCAGTGGTGACTTCTGCTGCACCTCCTCCATGTGTCATCTCTAGATGGCTGTTTTCAGTGGTCTCGATTCAGTGTCACAGAAGGAAGGAGGCAGGAGCACTGATGGGAACCAGACCAAGGTTAGAACTCCCTGTCCTCCCTCCCACCTGCCCTGCAGCACTCTCAAGGGCCTCAGCAAAGGCAGTCATTTCCATGCCAGCTTCTGGGGGGCAAGCTGGAGCCTCGGCCACCCGGGTCCTAGCTCCAAATGATCCTACAGCCCACTGGACAATGCTGGATTACTCCCTTATTCAGAGAAACAAAGGAGCCCATTTATGGAATACTCCATGGGATAGGCTTGCCTCATACCTACTTTGTGGTCTTTGCAACACCAAATGTCACTTTTCACGTTACCTTTTCAGCCTGGGTTTGCTGTGGTTTTACTGTTGTTCTTCCGTTTTATCACTTTGTGGAAAGCTGCCATCCAACGGTTTGCCAATGGAGGGATGGAGACAGAGCTACGGCACTTGTGCGAGGGGACCGCCAGCCCCCCCAGCACTTACCTTCTCACCAGCTGCCCCCTCACATCGCAGTCCCCCGACCCACAACCTGCCCCCTTTCAGAAGATTCCCTGACCAGCCAGGGACAGCACAGGCAGCTGCAACCCAGAGCAGTGGGGGGTAATCCTCATTGCACAAGCCTGTCTCCAAGCCATCCATGAAGAAGCCAAGCAATAGACAAACACTTCCTTCCGCTGCCCATTAGCTACAGTTCGACCAAGTGAGGTGAAGTGAGGAGGGTTTTATTTTGCATGTGTTTCTTTAATAGACCGACACAGAAGAGCATTTGAAGAGATGAGAAGCAACCACCACCACTGGAAAAAGAAAAAGGACTGTCCCTTAAAAAGGAAAAAGGAAAGCTCTAATCCAACGCCAATCCACATTTTTCCCTGTGCCAGTTCCACATGTGCAAATGGGGACTTTTCATCCTAGTTCATCGCAGCTGCGTTGCCTCCGTCTCCAGCTGCCCAACTGCAAATTAATTAAACGCTCTGGATACATGTGCGTTATTCTTTTGTATATATGAAAGCTACTTCTCTGGATTTTGGCAAATGGATTTCAGTGCAGGCAAATTAAACGTTAGGTTGGGATTAATTGTCTATGGACATGCTATAGGCATGTCACAGTGAAATGGTATAAAGTTAGCCCTGCTTCATATGCAAGAGGACTATTTAAAGGGCTGTCCAGTTCAAGTTCAATTTATAGATAAAGGGTTGTCGCTAATACTAGCCCTGATTAAGTCCCGTTCATTTCAGTAAGTCTGTTCTAAGTAGGGCTGACACTGGATCCAAAGAATAAGAAGGGAGTTCACCCATTGCCAGTTCACAACTCAACAGCAGACTATGCGGCAGGGATATAGGTCACCTGCTCACATTTCACCCACATTTCCATTGTGGTGAAATGTATTTCTGTTTAAATTACAGAAACTATTTCCAAATGTGTATCTTTTCCAACAGTGAGCAATTTGTGACCCTCCAGATGTTTTGGCCTCCAACTTTGATAATCTCTCACCATTTGGCTGTGCTGGTTAGAGCTGTTAAGAGGATCACAAGATGCCACTCCTGCAGCTATGAATATAAATGAGAACATGCAAATTTTATAAAAATTCTGTGTGTGGCCTTTGCCTTTCAGGTATTTTGGCAATGCGAAAGTGGCCATCATAATAATGCAAGAAATTCTGGACTACAACTCCCAGCAGTCCCTGCCAGCATGAGAGCTCTCCACCAAAAATCCATTAGGACACCTGGTCGCCTGGCCTGTTTTAGATATTACAGAGAAAATGGGAAGCGGTCGCCGGGGGTTGGGGAGATTGTGCCGTGTGCCAAATGCAGTTCATGGTGACTCTGCAATAGCAGCAACACGGCATGTCAAGACTTGGCCCATATCTTGCCCCGTGCATGTCTGACAACGCGAAACAACAAAGTCTTTGATCAGGAATCCATAGTTCTGTTGTTGCATGGTATTACTAGAGATGAGCTAAAGGCACACTGAAATTTGCCAGGCCAACTCACTTCTACAATTATGGTATTTGTTTTTCTGTCCTTTATCCCATTTGGTCACTGTGAAAGCAAAGTTCCGTGTTTGGTTTTTTCCAGGACTGCCGTGTGGTCCACTTGCTTTCAAGTATGATGTTTACACAGATGAATTTTTTTAAGGCAAACATTCTGGCCTGTAGCAAGCTAATTTCTCTTTTAATATACACAGATGAAACACAATGGAAGGCAATGGAATGGTGCCAGTTTACACCAGTAGGGATTTTGGCCTGCAAATCACAAAAGAAAATGAGATCGTTCATTTTATTACACAGTATAACCTTGGTTTATATCTAAGTGACACCTCATTTCCTTTTGGCAGCTTATTTAATTTGGCAATTGTTTACTTGGTTTCAGATATATGCTTTGCAGGCCTTACTTCAGGCCTGTTCATCCCTTCACAAAGCAAAAGGGACAATGCACAGCACTTTGCTTAGGTTCCTAGCGAAGCTGCATTTAAGTTTCTTAAGCTGCTTGAAACACCTTAGATATAATTGCTTGAGTATTCCCTTACTTTTATGAGATTACTTCAGTTAAGGACCCTTCCTTCAGTTTTTTATAGCCCAAATACCTCCTCTAGAGACAACTCAGTTATGCTTTTATACTGTTTATGGTCACTGTTCATTGCCATTTAAATGGACAACTGTTTGTCATCAGGGTGGGTGGTACTATTACACAGACAACAAAAAGAACCCACCTTAAATTCAATTATGTTTGCTGTGTCATTTTCCCATTGTGTTTCAAAGCCCTGTTAATATGTTTCATTGCCATTCTGGAAACCATGAGTGAAAGTGATACTTTAGCAGTATTTTAGCTGGACATCACTGGATCCAATTTATATTTCTGGTATGAAACAGAAGGGTATGAAACAGCCAAACATCAGCCTTGCAGGAGAATTCCCTACAGTCTCTCAGAGGTCATTGTCAAACCCCCTCCTCTTATGAGTACTTGGTTTTCCCAGAAACCTTTCCCTGGAAAACAAATTGAAATCTTTACTTATCACATTTTGATTATGACTACTCCTCAGAGACTATGTTTGGATAGAATTTTTTGAAATATGATTAGAACTGCACTGAAAGTTCACCTAGGAAAAATTGCAGGGGGTGCAGTGAGAGAGGAACAAAATATTTCTTGCAAAAACCTTGTATATCTTTTGCTAGTCCCTGCCTGTTCTGAATTGCTTCTTTACCCCCCACACCAAAAAAAAATCAGTTTCAACAGGAAGAAAGAAAAGGGCGATGGCCGTAAGGAATTGTGTAGGTAATTAATTGAGCACTTTTGCCCACAGGACAGCTTCTTCACCTTGCTTGGAGTCCAAACTGACTCCTGCAGGGAAGATGAAGATGGCTAAAGGCTCACTCAAGCATTCCCCCAAATGTGCAAGGCCTCAAAATGAGTAGGGAGGATAGTGCATGCTGGCACCACCCGCTGTGCTCCTCATGGCCCTGTTCTTCTCAGGTCAGGCCTTGCCGTGTGGAACCAGCAAGGTCTGAAAGGGGTTCCGCTCATGCTCACCCAAATGCAAGGAAAGCTCTGCATGATCGGGGACCTTGCTAAGGCACCCCATGCAAGGCCAGGGCCAACATGTACGGCCCCCATTCTCTATGTACTTTAAGCCCTTCCTCGTTCAGGTAAATGCATGAACTTGGCTTAAATCTAACTTGGTTGATCAATAATTAGTTGCAAAAGCTGACCGAACTACATTATAATGAAAGTTACACACACACACACACACACACACACACACACATTATATATATAGTGAGGGCCAGGGTGGTGTAGTGGTTAGGAGCACGGGACTGGGACTCAGGCGATCTGGGTTCTAGTCCCCGCTCCGCCATGGAGCCAACTGGGTGACTTTGGGCCAGTCACAGACTCTCAGCCCAACCTACCTCACAGGGCTGTTGTTGTGGGGATAAGATGGAGGAGGAGAATGATGTAAGCTGCCTTGAGTCCTTTGAGGAAAAAGGCAGGATATAAATCGAAAAAATAATAAAATAAAATAAATAATAATAATAATAATAATAATAATAATAATGTGGCTGGCTCCTTGATCCAGCATCGCTATTGGACACCCGAGAGGCCATGGCAGCCCAGCACCTCTTTTACCAGCCTATGTTGATTCACCAGCTGTGGCCTTTCCCGGAAGACAATGGCCTAGCCCAAGCTTTGTTCTTCATAATATTCTTAAGATTGTTTTATTCCAATGCATTATGCATGTGGGTGCCTGTAAAAAAAGAGTTTGCGGCCTCAGATGGTTCATACCTCAACTACTCAGTATCTGACTTGTTTGCCTGGATGAAGTCCACATTTCACCAACTGTAAAAGGAGGCCAAATGCTTCCTTTTCCTGCCTGTAATATCTAAATGAGGAGCAGGCAATCCCAATTAGTTTCAATGTACAATTCAATGTGCTACTGATCACAGAAAGGAATACGTTCTGCAACTCTCTCCTGCCCATGCACTGAGATCTTCAGAGAAGGCTCTTCAATGTACCATCATGGGGGAAGTGCTCTGTGGGTAAAATTCAACATAAGTCCAAATCAGGGTAGCCCTTCCAAATGAACAGGATTTAAGTTAGCCATTATTAATTCACATCCTGATAATTTCATTTGGACTATTCTAAGTAGGTCTTATCGTGGGTTCTATGCAACTAGAGAAAGGGGGACATCTTTGAGCTGGTACAACAACTTTGGAATACTGAAACCACACCAGGATATTCCATCTCACAGCCAACCAAGGTTCAGTACATTCTGCAGTGCTTGGATGCTTTGTGTTGGATGAGTGGCTCAGGTAGAATGATAATCATTTTGCCCCAGGTATAATCAAGGATTTCAGTGAGGATGTACAAATCCCTTATTAGTCAAATCAATATAAGTAAAGCATTATTTCATGGCAAGATGGTTTGAAATTGCTTATACTATTCTCTGTACTTTTTCTTCTCCTGCTACCTCACACTTTCCTCCTAGGATACAGGTAAAGGCAGGTGTCAACATTTATTGATGCTTTGACAAAATCAAGTCCATTAGAAATGGACATACTGTCTCTTTGTTCTGATTAGATTATGATGAAAGGCTGTTATTAACACTTTTCTGTTCAGGCAACAGAGTTTTAGAGGCAGCTTTTTAAAAAGCCTCCTGGGATGACAGGTGTGGCAAGAGCCAGCTGTTCCTATACAGGAAAAGGCTGAGCAGGATGCACAAAGAAGATGGCAATTTAACCATTCATCATTTTTGCTGCTGGCTTTAATTTTTGAGATTAAAACAAAGAACAAAAACAAACGTCCACAATTTTGTCAAGAGAAACCCAAATCAGAATACATGAGATCAAACAAACAAACAAACAAAAAGGCATGATTAGAGAAAAGCTAAATACAAGAGGGCATAGCCACATATTGCACAAATATTTTGTCAAGACATCAGTGAATTTTGTAAAGTTGGCGAGTGTTGAACACTGTTTGAAGTGACTCAGTTGTTCATACTGGGTCACGAATGGCAAGAGAAAGAAACATCTCTTGGCCTAATATAAAATTGTCATTACATATTCAGTCTCTGTGACCAATAAAAAGGGACAAATAGGAAAAATGTGTGAGTACTTACTGCTTCTGCATCCTATTGAGCTCTTAATTTAAAAAATGCTTGAGGACTCCAGACCAGTCTCCTGGAATCTATTCACTTTAAAACAATCACAATGCCCCCTCCAGCCTTCCCTCCTATTGAAAATTTCTGCAAAAGTTGCCTCTTGTCTGCTTAACTCTCATATTTTGTCAATTGGTTTATTTAACAATGGGCCTTTGCAGACAAAATGGCTGCCATGGGGAGACCACTTCCAACCATAACCATGGCATCCACACTGGCAAAGTATGTGCAGTGTTTCACCATGTGGAACAAGGGCTTTCTTGTTTGATGACAAACCTGAGACAGACTTCATAGTGAAGAGCAGAAAGCAACCTCCAAGCCAACTATCACAATTGTCTGTCTGTCTGTCTCTTTCCTTCTAAATTTTGATTCTACCAAGCTTTCTGCAAAATCACAAATCAAAGCAACTTGCACCAAAAAGGAATTAAGAAAACAGTATCGAACGAGGTTTATAATCTGAGTGATAACAACAAAAATCTACTGTAGAATTTACAGCCACCGACAAGAGCTCTTGGACCATTTCTTCAGCTCCACCAGTGCAATGGGCTTGTTCCCCTGTGACCCACTTGGGCCCAGACAACAGTGGTGGTGATGATGAGGAGGAGGAGGAGGAGCAGGAGATGCCACAGCTTGCCAAGCATCCAATTGGCAACAGTGATGAGGAAAAGAAGAAGGTGCAACAGTGGTCGCTGCTGATGATGGTGAGAAGGCAGGCTAAGGCAGGCTCCCCCATTAAGGTCATCTTGCCCAAGGGCACTCAAAAACCAAGTGCTGGCATTTCCTACAGCAAGTACTCTAAAATATCAGCAGGTTCATATGCTAATGCACCTAGAAAACAGGTACATTTTCACCTGACTTATAACAGTATGCAAGGAGGCAGGCTGGGGGAGCCGCTCTAGGAAGGACGTGGCCGAACCATGGCACCACCACCGAAGGCGCTCTCTCGCCTGACCTGTAACGCCTCGTACCTTCTGTTCATCTCTTGTGTTCTTTTCATGCTGATCTACCATGAAAGCCCTTGGACTGCTTCTCCCATTTTCATGTCTGTGCTACCCACCAAGTTGTCTGTTTGGTGTTGACTGGGTAGGGCTGAGTCGAGCATTCACCCTTTCCGCAGTCAGAGTAAAATTCGTGCTACTTGGTGAGGGTATTTTCCCCACCAATTCTGAGAATGTTTACCACTTGTCAAGACTGTCACTACCCTCATTTCTGTCCTTCAAATTACAAGATCCTCACTTTCTTAGTTTTCTCAGATTGGTGCTTCCAACCAACTGGAGGTCATATATAGACTGGGATCATATCCTTATGCAATTCAGCTAATGGGATTTGGCCATGTGGCAATGTCACTGAGAGTCCACCAAGCCAATGGAGAGTGAAGATAACTTGCAGTATCAGTCACATGGATTACCCCAGTTAACTGGAGATCACATGGTGTATTAAATGATGTAATTCTGATATATAGGCAATCAGAGTTGCTTAAGTGTTTTCATTACTCAGGGAAAATTATCCACATATAACAATGTAATATATAACATATAATATTCTCCACATTATATTAGGGAGAACCTTACTCCAAATATTCCTGTCTGTTGCTTAAGATCATCAGCTGAGGTCCTCCTCCAAGTTCCTCTCCTCAAGAAGGTTAAGGGGGAGGAGCAGGGCCTTTTCTGTGGCAGCACCCCAACTATGAAATGCTTTACCTCAAGAGATTCAGCAGGTGCTTCCCTTGCTGAGTTTTAGGCACCTCGCAAAACCCTTGCTTTTTCGGCACACCTATGGCACAACTTAGACCATTCTGACTAATTGTACTGTTTTAAATATAGTATTATTTGTATTTAATTACGCATTTTGTGATTTTATTTTGTTCTATTTTACTATATTTTAAATTATAATGTTTTTGTCTAACGTTATTTTATTGACATTTATTATTGTAATTGACCACCCAGAGAGCATGCTGTTGGTGGACAGCTCTCAAATAAATTCAATAAATTATTATTATGCTAATACCAAAAGCATTGCTTTTACTTTTTATCCTTTTACTTTTTTATCTTTTTCAAACCAGCCCTCCACAATGCAAAAGGATGGCTTTAAGAAAGCTTTTAGTGAAGGGTTTTCTTTCCCTGTATCCCTAGTTTGCCCCAAAAATGTAACTTTTAAGTTATCTGCGCCAGAAAGATCTCATTTCTACTATTCCTCATCAACTTCTATCACACCACGGAAACAAAGTAAATACTAAGCTGTGGTTCCATTACCAGTAGTAAAGGTTGTGATCTGCCCAACCCCCCAAAGCATGAATATATTCAGGCATTCAGAAGTTCACTAGACAACTTCCTGATATGTACCTATAATTTATTATCCTTTATTTAGCCACATGGGCAACACTCAAATAACCCTTTCTCTGACCTTTCCATGCCTATTTATCCTGGTTATCAAGCTGGCAATTCAAACACTTTCCAACCATAAGTTAATAGCTATGTGACAACTTAGGCTGGTGTGTGTGTGTGTGTGTGATTATGGGAGAGCGAGCATGATTCCTTGCTTTAGTACTTTAATGGCGTCACAAGCACTTTTAAAGTGTGTGTTTCTTAATCCTCATACACAAAAGGGCTACAACATGCATGCAATATCAAAGGAGTTTTAAACCCAAACAGTCTATTACTCTAGTATCTCATTTATGCCAGTATGACTTCTCACAAGTATGTTTGAACTCAGTGAAAGCCACTTAAACACATTTACTCTGTGCATGTGCATCAGCTGAAATTACGAAGATTCAAAGTTTACTTTACAAAACTGTTGTCTGCAGAAAGGCTGGTGCATTGTCTGCAAGTTTAAGAGAAGGAGGCTGCGAAACCCCGGGTCATTTGTAAACTGATCATTCCCCAACCACTCCTCCCTGTGCTTTTAAGTGTTCCGAGTCTGGTAAATTGAAACCTGAAGAAACACAGAACTATGATCTCTAGGACCTCTATAGCAAACCTGGACTTTGGCTGATTTGTGCTAGGAAGTAACTGCTTACTTACCCCATAATTAACACCACAAAGCTGATTCTCAGAAGATAAAGTATGGGAGGTCAAACATGGGCTCAAGAAGAGAAGCATTTCATTCAAATGACCACATCTAAGACTCCACATGCTCAAATCAGATGTTTAGTTAATGGCACCCCTCTAATATAAATGTTCTGCCATTAGAAAATCCTCTTCCTCCTTATTTGTAGATGCTTTTTCATGTATTTCTGTACACACACACAACCCCCCGTGGCATTCATCACATTTTGCAAACCCAAGGAATCAGATGTAAGGTTGGGATCAAGCAAAGGTGTGTCTTGGTTTGGACACGTGTTCCAGACCTTGATGTACAGAGAGCCTCAAGGTGTTCTAGAATGCAGACATGTTTAAAGGGGTGCTGGATGTTCTGCTAAAGGGGGCGGACCCAGGGAGCCACTGGGCTGATTAATATCAAGATAGAAATCCACTGAAGTAGATTTGGATATTGCTGGTTGTACCCATGTGAACATGTTTCAGATAACCCATTCCTTCCCGAGAACCTGGGACTTTGAAGAAAATTTAAGAAAAGAGTTTCTTTTAGATGAGAAAAGCAGTTGAATATGGAGAATACCTTTTGCTGCACTTATTTCTCAATGTCTTCATGATCTACCTCTAGGAACTGTGTATCAAGTAACAACCCAATTTAACAAAAAGGTTGATAGCAAAATCCTATACATGTTTCCTCAGAAAGCAGTCTAATGTAGTACAATGCACTTTCACCCAGGTTCTCTTTTAGAACTGACAGAAAGTCCTTATTTTAATTGACGCTAGATGTTATCAACTACAATTCCCATCACCCAGACTGCTGGCTGGTGCTTATAATAGTAGGAATCCAATAACATTCAGAGAGCCACAGCTTTCCCAGCCATGATTTAAAGCAATATTTCTGCAGCATTCTTGAGAAATTCCATACTATCCCATTTTCAGTTGAATCATATAAAACACACACACATATGTTGCCTAAATCTTGTGTTGTGTAACACTCTTTTTTAGCAAAAGAAGAATCATACATTTAAGAGGAATGGAATGAAATATTAAGAAGGCAACAGAAGAGCAATAGTGAAACATACTTTAAGTAACTCGCCAAAAACATTTTTGGATTTTTATCCCAAACCATGTATTGTTTGTTGTTTGTTTTTGAAGCCTGCGCAGCCTGATGGAACTTGATTTGGATCAAAGCTACTGCGTGTGATTTTATGTCAATGAGGCAACTTTGATATTAAGGTCTGATTCTTAGATTGCCTTTCCAACATGACTGCCATTTCCATTTGGTTAGGGCTAAGTTACTAAGCCCATAATGTTTGAAACAGATCATGCCAGAGGTGTAGATGTGATTATTTCCCATGCCAATTCCACAATTTCCTGGAAGGACTGACATGGGAAGTACCACCTAATCTGCCTTCTCTTTTATATGATGTAGCTGGCAGAGGCCACTCAGCCACCAAAATCTTCAAGTGGCATTGGACAAGTTGTCAGTGCTCAGCCCTCTGTATGTTTTTGAACTGACATAAGATTAAACTGGGGTAACCCAATTTATACTACTCAACGCAAAGGTGAAACACAAAAATGATCCATGCTGATAAAATATTCCCTACGTACAATGTTTCCATATGACATGACAGAACAAATTAGATGGAAATGTAACCACATTAAATGTAAGAAATGGCTTTAGTGGTTTATGGATTGAAGTGTCAGTCCACTAGCTGAAGAGATGATCTAAAGCTAATTTTTTTAAAAAATCAATTCCCATTAAAAGGGCAATTGTAGAAACGGCATGGGGGAAGGATGTGTGATTCAAATACTTTTTAAATGCTTGAAGTGTTAATACCTTGAATGCTTAGGTCTTGCGAGTTCAGCCTGTTGGGATATTAAAAGAGTAAAGAGAGGAAATTAAAAAATGGAAAACTTAATCTGAGTATTACCATGCAGAGTGTTTGCTCAGTCAAAATCAATTTGGACAAAGCTCTGGCACCCCGCATGCCTTCAGGCAAAAATCTTGCCTTGGAAGGATAAACAGTTGAGGTGGGCTGTGGGGGCGGAGCTTGCACCTCAAGCCACGGGGTTCTGTAGCAAAATCCATGCCAGAAGCAATCTCTGGGATCAGAAGTGGATTTTTCAAGGTGACTCTAGACCTGCGTTTCTTTCATAGGCAAATAACACTCCATGTAAAAATAATAATTGTGACTTTCCTTGCCTTTCTTGTAAAATTGCTATCCTGGCAATTCAGAGGGCATTTTATTCTATTCTTGCTTTTTTTAAAAGTAACTTGCACTAAGGATGATAAATGCGAAGCTAATGCACAACACAGTCCTATGTGATAGAGCATGAAGCCTGCACAGATACCACAGCATAGGGCAGGATAGGAAACCGGTGCCCTTCCAGGTATCTTGGATCACAACCCCCATAAGACCAAGCCAGCATGGCCAATGACCAAGAAGGATGGGGAGCTGTCATCCAGAACTTTCTGAAGGGCACCAGAGTGGGGAAGGTTGTAGTACAAGCTACAGTTCCTCACTACCATCACTTGGATCAGGCTACCGCATAGGTACTGTGATCAGACTGAGAACAAAACAGAGGAGGTGGATGAGCCATCTCCCTGAGGAAGGGTCACCATAGCCTTTCCAATGACTCAGCCTCACCGGAGTCAGTCTATCTATGACATGGTAGTGATAAGCCCACAAATTTAACAACATGTGTGTTCTTTTGCATCCCAAGAGCTTCTTGTGTCCCATATTGCTGTATTAGCCATTTTTGTGACTGTCATAGGTTTGTAATACAATGTATCTCGGTTCTGTCGAGATGTAAAGAACAAGTCTATATGTGCCAACTCAGATGTAAGTCACATTTTATTTAATGAAAAGTTCCACTAAACCACAGCACCACCTTGTGCTTGTGCAATGGAACATATAGAAATCCCACAGGGGGGAAAATGTGTGTAGGAGTTGATTTTAATTCTGCAATGAAACAAAAGCCTCGGTAAAGTGGTGGGTTAAAAGCCTCATGTAGAGAAGCCCTAACTCTTCCATTCCAGCCAACATTTTTCTAGAGGATCCAAACCGTTCTTTTATAGCCCTATTTATAGACAATTTCTTCACTGACTGAAAATAGTGCTTTCTGTGCTTCTCCTTGGCTGCTACATGTGTCTCCAGGTGGGTTTCATTGCCTTCCAAGTTCTTTTCTTTCATTAAAATGTTGCTTAACATTGTAGTGTATAAAGACAACTGAAAGAGCTGCTTCTTGGAATCCTTATGCATTGTATAACACAGGCTGCTTTCTGCAAAGACCCCAACAGTGCAATCCTACACATGCTTGCTCAGAGGTAAGTTCATTGAAATTGAACTCCTAATTAAATTTATACAGGATTGCAGCCCTAACTGGTTTAGTGATCAGAGATAAAGTGGACCAGCTAGATTAAAGCTATTTATTTCACTGCAGCAAAAACAACAGGACATCTTGCAGCCTGATGCTACACAGAAGTAAGTCCCACTCATTTTAGTAGGATTTCCAGGTAATTGTGCAAAGAAATATAGCCTGAAAACTCTCATTTGGGGGTAAGTTCCATTGAACATAACTGGGGTATTCCTGCAAATATATGGAGGAATACCAAATGTTTCTTTTCTATTTTTCCTCCTCAGAATAGATTTCTTGGCTGATAGTTCATTAGATTTTAATTTTAATACGCATATGGCCTCATTAAATAATAAGCACATTTTGTTGCCAGAAAGCCCACTGTTTCGATGACTCTGTTAACCTGAACTAGCATTGACCTTGTCTAAAGAAGTATGCAATCTCACAGGTGCCATTCGAACTACATTCAATCAATGTTTTGAGTACTTGAAGGCTCGACGTGCTTAAGAACTCCACATTATGCCTATAAGAGCCTCCTTGAATTGCATTTAAATCAAGCAGACCTATATTTAGACAATCGGGAATTTTTCAAATGTGAAAAATGAAGGGGGGGGGGAAGCAGATAATTCAAAATTGACTGTGCAGAAAGAGTCAACTGCTGTGACTCTTTTTAGAACTAAATACAGCACAAGCCCTGAAAAGATGAGAAGCATATCTATTTTGGAAATACATTGAGTTAGATAACCTGTCAAATCACATCAGGCTTAAAGCTGCACATTTCTGTGCTTACAGGAGAATACAGAGGGCAGCATCTTTTTAAAGACAGCTAAAATAGGAGTGCAGATTGGATTTGTTACTTGATTTGAACCTTTCTGTTAACAAAACTCTCCACTGTCAAAAGGCTGTCAAGGGAGTTCCTGTATTCAAACAGACAGCAATTTAAACATATCAGTAACCAGGGAACTTAGAAATATTAAAACAAGGAATATTTTAAAGTCTACTTAGCTACTTGGGGGTGGTAAATGTCTGCTCTTATTAAAATCTTACCACTGTTTCTCCAAACTGTCAAAACTGGAAATCTGTTGACTGATGCAGCTGAGATAACCATGGCAAACAAAATGCCTATGCTAGAGGTGAGAGGCATCTTGCAGTTGACACCCTTGGTGGCCTTTCCTTGCTCTAAAGAAAATGTTCCAAATCAGAGTATCCTTGACATCAAGGCCACGGTGCCATGTGAAACCATTTGCAAGGATGCAAAGCCTCTTACCAGTGCTACCAGTCCAATCTGGAAAAGGTTTATATACATATTGGGTGGCACAAATTATTTACACGTGCTTGTGGACCTGGACTCTGTTTTGGAACCAGTAATGTATGCAGCATTTGAATACTAATGTGCAAGGGAAAGGTAGCTTCAGCAAATACGGAAGACTTATTAGAATTGTGCTAAAGTCAAACACAACATGCAGAAATGACTGTCAATACATGCACAGCACTGCTATAACTCACCACTGTGGTTTATGACGTAGTAAAGAGCTAGACCATCCATTAGTGCAATCCTTAAAACAGAATGTTAGCACTACCACAGTGTTATTAATCATGATGCTGTGTTAATGTTGTGGTCTTTATGGTGGC
>NW_025336045.1:5777700-5874945 GCF_004798865.1 Varanus komodoensis
GCCACCATCTGTTGCAAAATTTTAACTGTCAGACCATCCAGCCAATATAGTGAGGAAGCAGGTGTTCTCCATATGCATCTTAGGGCTGGTTCACACAATATGTGTGAATGAATCATCATCACAAATCAAGTGCTATTTATTGCACAGACTTTACCCAAACTGGTCCCTACTAAATGTGAACTGCAATTCCATCACTCTCAGCCAGCATGGCCAATCATCCAGAATTATGGAAGTTGTATTCCAAAACATCAATAGGGGAAGGCTGCCATACATAGACGTCCATATAACAGGATGGTCAGAAAATGACAGAATATGTGTACGTTTAAGAGTTGCACAGAAGAGGGAATTGCATTGATTCCAGCCTGAACAGCTAAACATAGCATTCTCTGAAGCATATATACTGATCCATGAGAAAGAAAGAGAAACAAAAGCCAAGATAAACTGATGGGCAAAGTCTTTATTAGTAGCAACATAAATGTCACAAAAATGGCAACACTTTTGAGTTCTCAAGAAGTCTTTATAAGCTTAAGTGGAGCAAAAGGGCATATTCTTCCATTAGACCAGAGGAAGAAAATTGCCCAGAACTTTGTGTGAAGGGTTCCATCCCATCCAACCAATAGTTAAACTTTATAATTGGCTTTATAATTTATAATATATAACTTTAAATGACTTGAGTTAGCTAGTGAACCACCTAAAATTAATTTCTGGCTTTGCTAATATAAAGAGTGACAAGTTTCTCTTTATTTCTGTTCTATGCTGACTCAAGAACCCGTGCATTTCATTCATAAAAGAGGCACATCTGAGTTACAGCTGGCTGTTTTGTTTTCTCAGCGATGGAGAGCAGCCATTGCTTCTCTTTCCCAGAATGCATTTCCCAGAATGTATTTTAATAAATGCAACACCTGTATGTGATTCATTCAGTCTACAAATCTCTCCATTTTGAGACTCAGTCTAAAGCAGCAGACCTTCTGGCCATCACAACTATTCAGTTTTGGGAACATTATTCCACCATTTCTTTTCATTTTTATCATCAAGCCTGATAAAGAATTCAAGAGAATTTAGTGTGTGCACACCCATGTGAAATTTATGCTGGCTCTCACAAAGGTATTCCCTAATTATTGATTTGGATTTTTTCACCTCTTGGACCAGCCTGGCTATTTACCTCATGGCAGTCTTTCTGACCATTTGTTCCATCAGGCTGTGCTTCTGCTACAAAGCCACATCCAGCCTTAGTTGTTTGTATTTACAGTACACGGGGCAGCAAATAAACAAAACTGGACTTGCTCTCTGTCTCAGACTTAGAGAAGCACCAGAGAACAGAAGTGTGGTATGTTCTTTTATTTATTTGTGGTTCTTTTAAGTGATGTCCAGAGACCTACATTTCATGGTTGTTTGAAAGTTTATATAACAGTGGGAAGCTGTTAAACAGCAGTTTACCTTCACTTTAAAAAACATGTAAAAGTTTTAGAGTTAGCACTTATTTTCCTTATTATTTCAGGCACTACTTAACACTTCACAGTTTTAATTGCTATTTTTTTCTTAACCCATACGGATATTGCATTTCATGGAGGAACCAAGATTTAGCTACATTAACTGACATTCTTAGTCATTTCAGTTCTGTTTAAGCTCTAGATAGAATTAAATAAATAAAAGCACATGGGGAGGGTGAGATAAATGATTTAGGGTGCAACCTTAAACAGACTTGGGGAAAGTGGATAGCACTGAACTCAGTGGAGCTTACCTCTGAGTAAACATGTTGAAGATCGGGTTGTAGTTTATTCTTCTCACACTGTTCAAAAGTGAACCTAAAATTTCTGACCTCTACTTATGCACATTTGCCAAAACATGTTGCCATAATGCTAAGATGTTATGCCTTATATGAATAATTCATGCTGGATGACTTTGTTTTCAGAAAGTGTTTTCAATTATAGACCAAAACAAGTTTCAAATCTTTGCTATTTATTTGCACACAAAAATGTTCCCGCCCATATCTTAAAAGTTTTACAATTCCAAAACACCTCTGGCTACTCTCCAATGATCATATGCATTTAATATCTTACTCTCCACCACTACTACTCTGTGCAACTACCAAAGACAGGAGCATTAAACTTTTTGAAACAGGCCATTGGTGTAATAAAAGGTTTTCATGTCACCTCTCCCATAGCTTTATAACTGAAATATTTTATTTTTTTGGATTTATATCCTGCCTTTTTCCTACAAAGGGCACAAGGCAGCTTACATCATTCTCCTCCTCCATCTTATCCCCACAACAACTACCCTGTGAGGTAGGTTGGGCTGAGAGTCTGTGACATATCACATTTTATAATGTTTCATGTTAACTCTTCTGTATTATTTTGACAATAACAGAATCAAAGCTTTTTTTCCTATAGACTTCTATATGTATTTACACACACACACACACACACACATATAGGAATGGAATGTCTCACTGAGATTAAATTGTTAAAAGCCGAGTATCTCTTCCTAGCAGGCTTTTAAAGTTCATCAGGTCAGTTTTTATGCTGTAATGGTTTGATAAGGGGATTTCTTATAGGCCTCTGGCTAATAAAGAAATATGAATGATGATTAAACACAGGCCTTAATGTCAGAATCTTTTTCAGTACGTTAGTCCGCAAGCCTTACCTTCTCATTCAAGTTAAGAATAGGTTTGGTCTGTGTTATCAAACTTAAACCAGGATATATGTTATAGCAGTAACAATGTGAGTTTTTCTAAATAAAAATGTGAACTGATAGGTAAAAGTCAGTAATTTTGCTGCATTAATTTTAACAAATATTTTTCATCCTACAATAGAAAGGTAATAAGGGCACAAGGCCTTACCCAAGGAATAAGTTCAGTTGAACTTACAGTGCTATAGATCTGTGTTACTACCAGGTGAAGTTCCAGCCGTATACTCACGTAGCAGAAACTGAGTGCCACTGAAGCAATGGAATTTACTTTTGAGCAGACATTCCTAAGATGGTCCTGTAAAGCAGTGATTAAAAATTGGTAAAACTGAAAAACAAGCAAACCCAGTTCACAGTTTGTCTCTTATTAGTGAAGATACATTCATTCACAGTCGGAAGATGAAAAATTGTTCAAAATGGGTTTAAACACAAAATTACAAATAATTTAGGACAGGCTGCAACTTATGAAGTATTCATCTTTGCCCCCAAATTGACCTGAGAAAATGCTCACAACAGCCATTACCTCACAGTACAGCATTTTCTTTAGCACAGCTTGTCAGAGCAATGCGTGGCCCATTAGGCAGTGGATCATGCTTAAAATACTTCCTCTGCCTTCCTCTTGTTTGTATTTTTCTGCAAAACATAAACCACTGACTGGCACTAGAAAACTTCAGCTATTCTTCTTTAAGTTTAAAATGGAAAGCAGAAAGAAATATAATATAATAAGAGGGATTACATGTCATGATGTTACTAGAGACGATACAGAGCTTAGGAACTTAGAAATCAGACTTTTCAAGTAAACGTCATACGCTTTTAAAAATGCTTTGCTTGTCTTTAAAATACGATTGCAACAACAAAAAGTCACAACTTCTGATAAGTTACCTCTGTTCCAATTTTATGAAAAACTGGTATCAGAATTCAAAATCAGAGAGAATTTCTATATACATATTTCTATATTCATGAAAATCATTAAGTCCAGTGTGGCAAACGAATGCTTCCTGACTGGTTCAGAGAACATTGTGCAGAATGTCACTGCCCTGCTGGGTGGGCAGTGTCTCCAATAATGTTCTCCTTAAGGAACAATGAATGAGAACAATTTCATTCAGCGGGCACGTCCTGCAAAAACAGAAATGGGCTAGTGCCACACAGTTTCTTTCTTTCTGTTAGGCCTGCTGTCATAAAAAGAGCAGGCAAATGTTAATGAGGAAGGTAGCCCTATGGATGGATTGAAGCTGACAATGTCTCAACCTGAGAGAGCAGACGTGTACTTCCATGTTCACAGATACTCTAGCTATGTTTTGAGGTGTAATCCAGTTTGCCAGACAGTGGGCAAGTCATGCACAAATAATTTAACTTTTCCAATCTGATTAATTCATATGGGATATGTCTGAAGTATGAATCTTAAAGATGAAAGTATTATGAATTTGCTTTCAGTTGAGAATCTCAGCTGATCCCAAAAGACACAATGTAAGCAAAGGAGATATTACTTTTTCATTTAGGGAGAGCAGATGATTCACTAGGTTCACTGCCTATCCCTTTTTTTGGGAACTGTCTTAGTTAAAAAATAAAACCCCTGACAATTCAATTTACTATTTCCATCCCTGTTTGACCATTAAATTATTAGTATACTGCAGTGGCCTGGAGGTCCCCCTTTAGAGTATTTGAAAACTTGGAGGGAGGGAGCATTAAACAGTATCCTGGTAATTTCAGGTCTAAAACTAACACTATTAAGTACTAAACAGTCACAGGAAGTGCGAAACTTCCACAGAGCTTTGAATATCTATGAGCACACATACACACACCATTATTTCTGTGACAGTTGTAAATTAATTAATCTTCATAGCACTAAAATTACATGACATGTGATAACACAAAATCTCATATATAAAAACAAATATTACTGTTTTGTGGAATTCAAGGGCAAGTTCTTGTAGAGTTTATCAGTTCTCTGAAGTACAGAATCAAATTAGGTCACAGTCAGTTTTAGCATCCCTGACAAATAGGGTACAGGTAGCTAATGTAAACCATATTACCTTAGTTAACAGTTTTACCCACTTAAAAATTCATAGCCTAGTTTGTTTTTTATTTCTAATGCAATTCTCTTATGTAAATCGATAAAAGTACAGTACTAAGTGACACAAGAATGAGTGATCAGAATTGGTTTTCTGGTGTTCCTAAGAAAGCCTTATGTTGAGCTTAGTAATACATTTCACTGTGCCTTCCAGATCACAACATAGTAATTAACATATTCCCTTAATGCAGTGAATCCCAAAGTGTGTGATGGGCTAAAATTACCATGAGAAAAGGAGCCAATACACTGAACACATCCACCATTTGACATGCCTTGGAGCAATGCTGGAATGCCACATCTCTCTTGCTAAGCTAAAAGCAAGTGTCTGATACCTACCTGCCTTGCGCCAACTCACTCTGAACATTTTGTATTTTTGCGCCAACTCACTCTGAACATTTTGTATTTTTGTAAGCTGGCAGGTTACAAAAGTGACGTGTAACACACACAGAGGCTTGGCTATCTGAAGTTCAGGAAATGCTGCCGTAATGTTTTGCTTACTAACAGTGTAATTCTATACATGTATTTACTCATAATTAAGTTCCACTCTGGGTCTTACTGTCTAGTTAGCATGTTTAAGATTGCAGACTTAGCTCCACAGTTATAAGAAAGGATTAATTTCCAGAAATATAAGTAGCACCTTATGTTGAAGCATGGGGTTGGGTTGGGTTGGGTTTGGTTTTGTTGAAGCTTGTGAATTGTTTCTGGGGCAGAGAGGAGGCTGAATGACACCAAAACTAAGGAAGCACAGAATGATTGGATTGCCTTTTGGGACTTGATGAACAACTGAGTAAATGCAAAGGTCCAGCATCTTCTTTACATTTCTGCACAGATACACTTTTATTTTACCTAAATGCCCAGAAGAGCTGTATACATTTCTTTTGGCCTTTAAAAACAACAGACAAGCTCCCGAAACACTGCACATTGATTCTACTTAATCCTTCATCTTTTATAGATTATACTAAAATAGATTTTACATCTATATTTTTAACATTAGACGCTGCAAAATCTGACACAGTTAAAAGCATTTTCCAAGGTTGGTGGTGGTGGGGAATGTTCACCGACTCTTCTCTCTTCTGCTTGTTTACTTCAAGGACTGTCAAATGGCGCCTCCTACCTGCCCAGTGGGAAAAACAAAGTTTAAAATAATACCAAATTTCTGCTATTACTACAATCACAAGTTCCTTGCATATGACAAGCTACTTTGCTAACAGTTTTGTACTTGGCGAAGAAGCCTTCCTTTTTAAGGAGGAGAAGAACAATGAAGTGTTCTGTCTCTGCTAGTCGTGGTGGGGAACATTGCAAAGGAGCAGAGGCTGCCTTTTCTCCAGGCCAAAGCCTTGCACGAAGAAACACGAATATGGATTTTCAGCCGGCACTCGCCTTCCGTGCAAACCGTTAATGTTCTCCACAGCAGCTGGCAAAAAGAGAATAGTGGAGCTTTAGTGACAAAGAAGGGTTCATGGAGCACTTGTGCATGACTAAAATTACCCCACTCCTTGAAAGTGGAGGGAAATGAACCGCATATACAAACTAGGGCACGTGGGAATCTTTCGGCCTCCGCTGTTATGGGGCTCTGCTGCAGGATGGGAGCACCACACGCCTGCTGCATTGGTGGTAAACGTTGCACTGTGGAGTCGGGCTGGTTGGTGTAGAGCTATGCAGGAAAAGCAGCCGAGTTCTTATAGCAAGAATGCTATTTACTATACATTCATCCATTGGGTTTCCTATCTTCATTTTCACGTGGTAAGGAGTAAGAAATAGGTTGCCATCAATGACATTCCAACTTGAATTTCTCTTACCTGTGTGTGTGTATACAATATGTCAATCCCACTTTATCCTCCAAAGGGGACAAGGCAACATAGATGGCTGTCTGTGGCTAGCTATATGCTTACAAAAATTCCATAGAATAGATTTCAGCTGAGAGATGGTGCCTGGCCCAGTGACCCAGTGAACTTCACAGCTGGTTGGGGATTTGAACCTGGACCTCCACAGTCCGTGTCCAGCACTCGAACCATGATATGCATTTGCTCTGTTGTTTATAATTTTGCATGGCCGTGGCCATTTGTTGAGCTTTGAGAAGTTGCAGTTCAAGGAATGGATAGGAAATGCTCTTTATATTTTTGCCTTCCTGGCACAGCAACTCCTGCTTCTGAATTCCACCCCTGTTGCCTTGAGGATGAATAACATCTTCTATCAATGTAGATGCCTCTGACACTTAGGGTTGTATCCAACATTAGTCCCACTTAGCGCAGGTCTGTTGAATGAGGCTTACTAACCGACAACACAACTGATCCACTGTCCCAAGGTGCACTGCTTGCTGGTGTGGTTGCTGGCCGTTTCATTAGCTGAGAGCCAGTGTGGTGTAGTGGTTAAGAGCCTGGGACTGGGACTCAGAGGATCTGGGTTCGAGTCCCCGCTCAGCCATGGAGCCAACTGGGTGACTTTGGGCCAGTCACAGTCTCTCAGCCCAACCTACCTCACAGGGTTGTTGTTGTGGGGATAAGATGGAGGAGGAGAGATAACGTAAGCTGCCTTGAGCCCTTTGTAGGAAAAAGGCAGGATATAAATAAATAAATAATAAATAATAAATAATAATAAATAATAAATAAATGCCAGGATGGGGAAAGGAGGATGCAATTGCAGCAAAAGCGGCAGCAACAGCTGCATCAGCAGGAGAATATGCGAATAGGTCTGCAAGATGACAATTCTAGAGCAATCTAAGTGGCCAGTGCTCAACTGGACAGCTCCTGTGATGAGCCAGCATGGCGAGATACAAAGCCGTGGTCACCAAGTAGGTAATTGAGGTTTTTTAAAAGGCAGTTGTGATTTGAATGTAAATGTGGGATGGAAGAAGAGAAAGAGATAATATAGTGGTGAATCTCTCCATTTCACTTTCCCACCACATTTGTTTTTTTACTCTCTCCTGCTCTTTCAGTTCTGATATAAAAAATGTTGTACATGTTGGAAAATTCATATTTAAAGCAAACAAAATTCTCACTGATCTGCAGCAGCCGAATTCAGTAGATACAGTTATTACTCTCATTATCGCCATCATTTTTATTTCTGTACCACCGAATAGCCAAAGGTCTTTGGTGGTTCACAAAAGTTACAGCTAAACATACAACATAACAAAAGCATAATATAAAATCTTGAATGTACAAAAGGTAAAACAGCTCATCAGACAGCTATACCTGGGGGCATCTACACTGGGCATTTGTATTGGCATTGTAATGCCTGACTCATGAAAATGTCAAATGATGCTCCCCCAATCTATCCTCCTCATGCTATTTCTGTCCCAGATTTCTTCAGATCACTTATATCACAGCTTTTTATGTGTTGGCATTTTTGCCCATTCATATAGCTCTGTGTGCTAAGCTTGCAGTATTGTTTTGGGACAAGGAGTAGCAGCTTCCGTAGGCCGTTGGGCTGTGGGGAACTGGGTGGAGAGAGGACATGCCTATTGGGGCTTAACAGCAGCAACTCAGAGGTCCTTTGGTTGTTTCCCCTTCCTTTTCCTCCTGTCCCACCTCCATGGCTTCTCTCTCTCTCTTAATTGCAGATGCCTCTTCCTCTTTGAAAAAATGGAGATTGTGGTGTCACATCAAGCCTTCCCAATTATCTGTGCCCTCTTGCTCAAGAAAGAACTAGCTGAAATGCATGTCTACTCAGAAGTAAATCAGATCATTGCCAATGGCTCTACTCATCAGCAATTCACACTGGCTTCAATGCAACTGACTCATAAGAAAGCCTACACAAGAGGGGGCTGCTCTGGCTTGCTTTTCAGATGAGGCGAATGGGAGTGCTAGTCCCACTGACTTTACCCCGTAAGGGTTGGGAGAATATCTCCTTCTCCAGGATTTTTAGTAAGGGGACAGGAAGAGCTGTCCATTCCGCCACTTTTAAAAATAAACCTCCATTCTTTCATTCCTTCACATAGTTGGCATAGCCAACTGAGCTAAACAAGAACAAAAGAATCTTAAAGAGCCATTTTCCTTCATGCAACCATTTTCCAACTCCTCTGACTTCTCCTGTTGTTGCACTTCTGTGTTACACAAGTTTACACACATACCCCAACTGTGATACTGTATTTTGCACGTGTTTCACCATGCCTGTTACAGCCACTGAAATTAAAAAGTCCATTGCATGGCATCAAAAGCTTGGGAATAGAGGAAAGTCTAACCTGGTGCTGAAAACATAACAATGTTGGTGGGTGGACCTTCATGAGGGAACAGTCCTTTTCTTCTTGCCATCATCTGAGCCTTCCTTGGAGGAAGCACTTGAAGGAGAACCTCATAGGATGAGCATAGTGTATGGATATGTTTGTACTGGGAGAGGCATTCCACTGGGTATTTAGTCCTAAGCCTTGTAAGATTTTATAGGTCAAAACCAGCTCCTTGAACTGAGCTTGGAAACTTACAAGCAGCCAGCACAAGGAGGCCAGAATTGGCGTTACATATTCAGACTTTCTAGTCTTTGCCATGAAACTTCATTTTGTATATATTGAAACATCTGCAGTTTCATCTGCATTCAGCAGTTTCTGAAACATCTTCAACAGCAACCCTACATAGAGCACATTACAGTAATACCAGAGAAGTTGCTGAGCCACCAACTCCAGTTATAAAAGCCTCAAGAGATAACTCCAGGACAGTCCTCAAGCTATGAACCTGCTCCTTTGAACAGAGTGTAAATCTACTTGAAACAGGTTGAAAACCCTCCACTGACAGCATCTCAGTCTTGTCTAAATTGAGCTTCAGCTTCTTAGCCCTCACCCAGTCAGTTGTCATGGTCATACTGATTTCATGCATCCACAGCTTCACCGTGTGTTGATGAAAATGTGAAATACAGCTGTACGTCATCAACATACAACATACTGTAAAAATCCTGATGACTCCACTCAACAGTTTAATGCAGATGCAGAAAAGCACAGCTTGGGTGGGGGACCAGGGAATCTACCTGATGCTCCAAATTGGAGAATCCACACAGCCAAGCAATGTGCTTCAAGTACCACCTTCTGAAGCCAACCATTTAAGGAGAAGCTAAACCACTGCAATGCATATGTACCACTTTCAGGTCTCTGGTGTCTTTCTGGCACCAGGTGAAGACCTTGTTTTCTAGCCTTTTAAGTTCTTCTGTTCTAAACACTGTGTTTAAATGCACTGTGTCAGCACATTTTCAGATTTTACACAGTAGCTGGCTTTTACCCTGGTTTTTATTTTAGTTTTATTCTTTAAAAAAATCTTAACAGTGTGATCCTATGGCCACTAGACTGTCTAGATGACCAGAGACTGTTTCAACTCTGGCAACATGCTACAAGGTCAAGGTCGGGACTCTGAACTTGGAGTGCCTGCCCCCACCTCCCCCCTTAAAACTGCACCCCAAGCTGCACCCCAAGAACAGGTCACAAGAACAGGAAAAACAGGGGAGCACAGCTCCTGGACTCTTTTCCAAGCAGGCACTTTGACATCATCCATGGGAATGCCAGCATAATTGATAGACCCTTCCTGTTCTGGCAAGTGAATGAGATGATAACAAGGCTTTAGAGTTGTTCTACTGTTTGTGTAACAGATGACCACTTAAGGATGAGGAACATAATCAAGGAAAGATATAAAATTACTTTCCTCTCCTACTCATGCTAGCAGTTAAAATGGTGATGCTTTTTTGCAAGACTGTTTTCATTTCTAGTTAAAAGCTAATGGCTGAGTTTCAGTTGGCCAAAGATCTTTTGTTAAAGCTCAGTGAGTTTTACAAGTTGAACACATGCGGTCAGAAGTCAGCAGCAATGGAGTTTCAATAATTGCTCCCAAATAGTGATTCATGCAACTGCAGTCATGCCTCATAGATGTAATTTTGATATTTTAGTAGGTGTTTGGTTGTTTGTTTTGGATGTTATTGTTGTTGGTTTAATTACAGAGGTTTTTCAAACACTGTGTGAGCTTGCTGACAACAGTGTGTGGAGAGCCTTCTTGGTGATGACATATTTGGTAAGCTCCCTGAGGTGACCTGCATACAGATACTTTTAATCTGTATCTAACCACTCTGTGTTTTTCATCATTATTCTTGGCAGAGAGGACTTGATCTGATCCCCCTCTATCCTGCACACTAGGGTCTCTATCCAGAGGAGGAGCCCTGCACCCATCCCAGAGCAAAAATGCAAAAAGGTAATAGTTGCTCGAAACAGATATAAAGTACTGTTTTGATTCTTGCACTTCTACTCTGTAGTATTGCTGCTGATTTGTAATCCTACTGCAGGACATACCTGGCTGGTTGGCATTAAGCCCACTCAGGTTGGTCATGTCTTCAAGCATCATCAAGGTAAATTGGAGCTCTCCATGTGGCCAGGGATTGAGGTTATCTGCTACCAGAGCTCCCAGGCCAACCCCCAGGTCGCCCAGCCTCCCAGGTAAGCACAAGAACCACCTGAATTCGATCAGCAACTGTGGTGGGAATTTTGATCCAATGGACATCTGTCATTGCTACCTGGTCAGCAAAGGTATAAAGGGAGGCTGTGCCATGTGCTCTGGGTTGATTGCCCTTTTGCATGCAATCAAACTATTCTTGAGAATAAAATCTAGTTTTGCTCCTCTTATCCTTGTTGTGCTTAATCTGGCGAAACATCCCAAGTCCAGACCTTTTCAGTCCTTCACTACTGCTGCCTATTCCTGCATCTAATCATGACTTTTTATGGTTTTCATTAATTAGATTTAAAATTAGAAAGGTATAGTTGATATAGAAATGCAGCAGATCAATGAATAAAATGATTTTCGAAGACAGGCCAGCCATATATGAACTGATGCTTCTGTTGTGCTCTTATTTCACATGGCATAGCTGATGTGATGGTTTTAACACCTTTTACTATGTTTTTGATTTCACAGACTTGTATACATCTTGGATAGTGTGAAGCAAAAGGGAGGGAGCCCTTGGGACAGACATATAGACTGTGGAACCCAGTCTACAGAGTCTGCCTTTTAAAATAGCTTGGAAACATCAACCGGACCATGATGCAGCAGCTGGCCTTTTACTGGGCATCCAATGATATCGCTGTGGTCTGGTACCAGCTTTGTGAAGTTTTTGTTCCCCAGTTCTGTTTAAGATGCTGGTGTTGGCCTTTGAAGCCCTAAACCATTCAGGGCCCAGTTTCCTGGAGAAAAGCAGGGTCCCATTGCAAGCTGCTGCAGGGCCTCTGTCCTCGGTGCCATCATCCCTACTGGTCAACACCTGAGCATGAGAACATGAGTGACTTCCCTCTGGAGATTCACCGGGCTGTTTCCCTGTTTGTCTTTCAGGCAGACATGGAAAAGAGTTTTATCCAAACCATCTTGTAGCAGCTTTCATTTATTTTAACAGTCACATTTTAGTCCAGAGGTGGGCGACTTGTGGCCCCTCAGGTGTTATGGCCTGTATCTTCATTTCTCAGCACTGATTAGGAGGGCTGATGGGACTGGTTGGCCAACACAATCAGAAGGCCGCAAGTTGTCCATCTCTCTTTATCCCTTGTTGGTTTCCACTAAGCCAGTCAGAGTACTTTTGGTAGAAAAAATGGGATGTCTGCAGATTTACTATGATTGTACTGGGGCATTAACAACTGCAACTCAGAAAGAAGAAACATTGGAATAAATGGACTTTTAAGCATAGCCATCTCTGTCTTGGATTGTGGTCTTTGTGTGACTCTGTCCTTGTGTGAATTTTCAGAGCTACTCCAGTTCAGAGAGCAGCTTAGCAAATGTTGCCTTCTCCTGCATCTTCTGGCCTCTGTGTCTACAAGTGGCTGCTGTATTTGTTGCCCGTAATATGCTAATGAATGTCAAGTTGCATAAAAAGAGTGTTTAAGTTCACATAATTCTGACAGTGTTCACCCACTCTGTGAGCCAAAATAACTTTTTTGTTTTATAGATGGGGAACAGATATCTTGCATGTTTCAGTACAAAAATCTAGCAATTTTTCTTTAAATCAAATGAAAGAAAAATGATTTTGTATTATTTTTACTAAAAAAAATCATGTGTGCATTCAGTGTTGTCAAACTTTGTAAGCCAGCTTGAAGGCTGTTGTTAGTGGAAAGGTGTTGTTAAAAACATTCCATCCATCCGTTAATAATGATATAAGAAATTCTTCAGAGTTATTTGTCCTTGCCAATATTACCAGAAGTCAACACTAGCAAGGACAAAACAGTAATTAGGCATATAAATGCTACAAAATCCAGCATCGCTACCACAACCTAATATTAATATTGATACCTTTGTTAGAGGAAAGGGTTTAAGTTCTGGATAATTTTTTGTCCAGAAGCTGAGGCAAAGAAGCTCATACTTTTGAGAGACATGTAGGGGAGAAAAATAAATGGATCAGCTTTTCCATGAGGCATTGTGGGGCAGTCTCTTTATGTGGCAGATGCTGCAGGTAATGAGTAACACGGAATGGGAGGATACACCTGGTGTCCCTCAGCTGTGGTGGAGGATGCTGCCCTATTGCTAGAACTGAGGTAAACCTCACTTTCCAGGACAATCAGCACTGGCTTATGGGAGTGAGGGTGGCACAGGAGTGGGGAGGGGGGCATCTTGTTTACTTTAGGCAGCAATATGTCTTGGACCAGTCCATAATTTATATAGTTGCATCATACCATTTTGATTAAGTTATTGGTCACGATACAGCCTACACCTCCCAATTTTTAGCAAGAGCCTTCACAACTCATCCATATATAACCTATAAAGGCTGCAATCCTATACCTATTTACCTGGGAGGCTGTCCTATTAAGTTCAGTGGGGCTTACTTCTGATGCCCCGTCTATCTCTTTTATCTAATGTACAGCACCTCGTTATTTAAGTGTCTGGCAGATTTTATTAGCGATAATCATGTTGATATTTTGTTTGTTTTGAAACTGGACAGAGAACATTGTCGATGTTTTCAATCCTGAAGGAATTGGGACCATGTTTTTGTAGGTAATCTAATTGGCATTTTGGTCCTTTTCCTCTAAAGGTGTGCTGGGCAGGCAGGTTTCTTCATGATAGCATGATGGTAATGAGAGAGAGCAAGCTTGGCAGCCATCTTTGTTGTATTCGCCGCTGCACTGTCCTTAACTTATTCCTGGGCCAGGTCTCATGTCACCCGTTGAAAGGAACCACTCAAGCGGTCTGACAAGTCACCTTCTTTGAAGCTGTTTGAATTGCAGCTTCTTACCTCAGAACAGCGCCAGCTACACATTCAGACCAGTCAGCAGGCATCAGTAGCTGGCTTTTTTAGACTCAAAAGCTTCAAATTAAATTGCTGTTGAGGCTCCATGACATAAATTAAGAACAGAAAAACCAGTTTTATGCTCACAGCTCTGAAGGAATCAGCAAATGAGTTCTGGTTTTTGGCAGCCTGCTGTTTGCAACTTAGGAGGCAGTGAGGGGAAGAGGTAGCAATGCAAACCATACATCCACCTTGTGTTTTATGACCCACTACAGATTAACTCATCTTGTAGGCACATGCCCTACTATTACGATTACGATTACTATTAGTGGCAAGGCTCCCACAACTACAGCAGAGCCCTCCAGCACCAGCTCTCCCAAGAGGCTGCTTGAAAAGTAGTGAGAGATGTCAACTAATGGAATTTTGACTGAAGCTAATAATACGTGGCCTTCACATTTGCCGACAGACCTGCTAAGGTGCAAATGAAGTCAACTCTGGCAACATGAGGGCTCCAGGATTACTGTCTTTGGGACTTGGGGAAAGCAACATACATTTTCAACTCCGCTCTCCAGCAGTATCTGAAAGGCAGAGCAGCTGCTGACTGGCTTGACAGAGTTCTGCAACGTGTCCATGTGAGAGACAAAATTTTCTCGTCTCATTCCAAGCAGGCACTGGGATGTATCCAGAGAACCTATAACTGACATGCCCCATTAGTCAGAGAACATCCCACTAAACTTAGCAGAAGCTTTTCATCCGCCTAGGACTTGTGGCTTGGTCCATGTGTACAACACACATGCAAAATATTCCTCCCTCCTCCTCTTCCTTCTTGGCATCTAACCTCCTTTTTCCGGTACTTTGGTTCCAGACCATCATGAGTCCTGCAGGTGGCTTTTGTTGCTCTGCAGCTCATATTCTTGACAGTTACTGCATTTACACTAGATTCCTAGATTCAAATATTCACCAAAACGCTGCCAGCATTAGTCAATAAATAGAATAGCATTTAATAATAATTTGGCTTCTTGAAGGAACATCGTGTCGCTCAGTTCACAGTATATCAACAGGGCCTTAAACAGTCAGCTACTAGGCTGTTTGTGTAAATCCTCTTCCCTCCTACTCCCCATTTTTTCACTGAATTTGATTTAGATTATCTGGGGGCTGTAAGATAGGGACTTTGAACTTCCTCTGGAAGGGACAATCAAAGTAAAATGTATGCAAAAGGGGAAGGAGAATAGTTGCTGGAAAAGCTCTTTACAAAAGCAGGCATTGCCCAGTAACGCTGTGTAAAAAGGGGAAGAAGAGGAGAAATGAAATGGGTTTGGATGCAGAATTGCCGCATCACAGGGATCTGTTGCTGTGTTTTATTTCTGCTTCTCCTACTGTGGCCACTTATGCATCACCAGAAAAGAGAATAAAAAAGACCCAATTTGCATAAGGATTGCATATGATGATTTATATGCATCAATGTAATTGTTATACTTCAAATATACAACATCTCAGTGTAGGACAGAAGACTGTGACCAGGTGGCCTATGTGTCTTGCTCAGTCTGCCTTCCAAGTACTGTTCACTGACAACTACAAGGTCCGTAATCTCCTTTCTTATTTTATTGTCACTGTGAGTATCTTGGCTAAAGAATGACTCAGAATTTGAATGAATGAAAAAATGCGTATAATTTTAAAGCATACTAGGACTCGCCAGAGGTCTTTCTTCTGTCAGGTAGGTCACATGGCCATCCTAAAGTCACTTAATTTCATAAATGAAACTTTATGTCAGCTATTGCTGTAAAAATGACTAGGGGCCTAAAATGTTTGCCTTTTGTAACAGAACAAGATGAAATTTGCAGGGATGGTAGGCACATTTGAGGAGATGAGGTCTGCCAAATTTCAGGTCTGGTATTTTTTGTGCAGGGCACCGTTAAAATTGGAGCATTTTTGCCACCTGTTGTGGTTGATTTTAAAAAGCTATTTATTGCACGAAATTCACTAGTAATGCCAAGGTTCCCTTTGGTAAGATCTCCACAAGATTTTATGTGGGTATGTGGAGACATTCAGGAGTTATCCAATATCTATCAAAAACAGTGTTTGAGGTTTCATTTAAGACATGTATGCCCAGTTGGCGTAAAGTCACAGAGGATGCAGAACTGTTCCTAGGAAAGTGCCATGTAAAATTGCTGCAGGGGATCCTAGGAAATTAATCCCTTTTGGAAATGTGTACTGTCAATTATAGTGGTGGATTTCTCTCAGTCACCCTTTCACCACTACCCTCCTGGCATCTTCCTTATAAGGAAAAACGGTTTGGTTGGAAATTGTTATAAAATTAGGCACGGGCAGGGCAAAAAACCCCCAAACCAAATCTAGCTTCTAAAATATACAGTAAGCTTTGTGTTCCAAGCACTCTTGTTCCAGCCGTTTAATCTGGGGCGGGGGAGGGCAGAATTGCCTCCCACAGCATTGTAAACCAGGAACAAAGCATCCCTGATTCATTTCAAATACTAACTGGAGCCAAAGCAATTGCACAGTCCTACTACACAGACAACTGAGGGCTAAATTACATGTTGCATTAAATGGGCAGCAGTAGCTCACCCTACTTTTTAATTGAGTGTAATTGCACAAGTCTCCAGATTGGGGGAGAGCTACACTTGAGTCTGTTCCATTTATGAAAGCGCAGTCATGGTATCTACACAAAATGTATTTATCACAGTTCGGCACACACAGTAGAGCTTAGAAGATAAGGGAAACCTAGGTCCCAACAGATTGACCCCAAACTTGAGACTACTTCCAAAAAACCTCCTTTTCTGTAATGCTGGACTGCACCTCTCTGGGTGTATCCCTCTTTAAGAAGGGCCACCCTTCAAGATCTACACAGGCCTTCTAAATGGAGAGTTCTTCTATCATGGCACCATATCGTGAGGTCAGGGACCAGGCAGGACACGGGCTTGTCTTCCACCTCTCCTTGTCCATTTCCTTCTTATCCAAGCCCCGTCTGTTCCCATCTTCTGTCTGAGAATCTGGGGGTGGCAGTCTTGAGACAGTCTACCTCTCCTCTGCCTCTGCCTCCTATACCCCCATCTCCCAGCCTTTGTCGTCATCCCTGTCCTTGGAAATTGCTCCAGGAGTAACGGTCTCATCCATTCCCAAAACAGAGCAGCTTACTCTTCAGCAGCAAGCCACCTTGACAACCCATGGCTTCTTCTATGGGTTGTTTGTAACACTATGTTTGTTGCTGTTTGAACCTGAGAGAGCGACTTCACCGTGGATTGCAAGGGTCAGCTAGCGAGCCGCTTGACAAGAATATCAAAGAACACTGCCAAAGTTCATGATCTTGCCCATATTGCTGCTACTAACAGCCACTCCATCAATGTCCAAGCAGCCCTTTGGAGCGACTGACTACCGGTTCACCACCCTGGTTGGCTTTTGTCCCGGCAAATTGTGCAACCCTGTTCATATTTTTTTAAAAAACACTTTGCTTGGTTGATCTTTCACAAGTGTGTGTGCACATGTGTACACTCTTCTGGCTGTCCAGTTGGCCTGCTTAGCATTCTAAGCCTATCCACTTTAAGTGTAGAACTTTCGGCTTTCAAAGACCTCCACTTTTTGAACTCTGTCCCAGCCACTCCAGAAAGAGTAGATATTTACTTCTGACCCTTTTTGCAGCTCCTTTTCAGAGTAATTATTGCAGGGTAGCAATTTTCTATTCCATGTACTTCCCAGCCATTAAATTAGAGAAAGTTTCCCTTCCAGTTTCTCCCCAGCCATTCAAGTTTTGTACATTTCTGTGTTTTGTTGTTGTTTGAATTGTCAGGGAATTACAGTAAGCACTGCAATGAAAAAGGAGCAAAAAAAAAAAAAAAAAAAAAAAGGAGGGGGGAATAAATATCTTCCTTTTCTGGAGACTTGGGGAAGTGTTGAAAAGGTGTAGGATACTAAGAACTGTCAGTTCAACACTTAATACTGAAAGGATTACTTTGTTAAGGGGAAATATTTATCCCCCTCCTTTGATGCACCTTCTTTTGCTTCCCCCACCCCTTTACTGGCGCTTTTCAGCTGACAATTTGGCAAATGGTCCCTGGCACTTACATTGAAATTAGCCCATATGCAGTCTCACCTTGACAGTTGTCTGCTACCTAATGTGTGTGTGTTCCATGTAACATCCAATCGGCCTGAAAATCTACAAGGACATGAAGCTGGCCTGTCTCTTTTTTAAAATATGTGAATGATTATCATTAGACTCAAATTCATATTTTATTTTTGCAGTGTGGAATCTGACGGAAATTGGAACCATGTGTCATTCTTAAGGTAGCAACTTATGCATCCCAGAAAGATTGGAAATGTATAACCAAAAGAGAGGTAAAAAAAACCAAACAAACCCAGATTTGCATATGCTAATATATATGTATAAATGCCTAGCACATGCATGCACGCACCTTGGCATGGAACAAAGTGACAATCAAAATCCAAAGAAGCTGCTCTAATTATAAATTGGTATCTGATGTACATAATGGACTGGATGAAGGCAAACAAATTTAAGTTTAATCCAGGCAAGATGGAGGCACTCCTGAGCAGTTCAAGGGCAGATTAGGGAATCATGATCATGTGAATCATGCATTTGGAATGGTGCAGTACAGTCAGAATGGGGCTGCAAACCCTTCAGCAACTGCAGCTGGCCTGGAACGCTGCAGCCAAACTGTTGACCAGGGACTGTTACAGGGGACATTAGGCTCCCTCGTTATAACAGATTCAATGGTTACTAGATTTCCTGGTAGCAGCTTGAATAGTCGCTAGATTTTGAACCAAGCTACCTGAAAGACTGTTCTCTCTCATATGAGCTTGTCCAGATGCTAGTACCTTCACAAGGAGACTTTCTTCTTAGAGCTCCACCTTCAAATGCAGTGGTGATGCAAGAAAAGGCCTTCTCAGTGGCTGCTCTCAACTTTTGGAATTCCTTGCAAAGAGAGGCTATGTCTGCTCCCTCTCTCCTGTCTTTCTGCCAGGAGGTAAAGTCTTCTCTACTCAAGCAGACCTTTGACACGTAGGTAGCTTGCTTTTATTCTCTTAATTGCTGTGTTACTTGTGTTTTAATGCATGTGTTTTTATTATTGTTTTTATTATGATGTGTTATTATTTTATCATAAAATAATCAAAATAATTTTATGATTGTAAGCCACCTTGAGTGCCACTTTTCTCAGTAGAAAGTAGGGCTGAAACAAAACGGAATCTGCCCCCCTAAGCATTCACAGACTCCCTTTTGTGCTTGGGCTGGTCTTAGAAGCCAGGCAAGTCAAGCTCTGAAGAAGGCCACAACTGCTCACAAAATGAAGGTTGAGAAACCAGCAGCCTTCTCCCCAGTTGGGCGCAGCAGCACAAACAAAGGCTGCTACAGAGGTGCAGAAGATGGATGCTGCTGGTGCAGCACACGGGGCTCAATTCCTGGCGAGCATCCTGGGAACACTGGGCAAGCTCATCAAGAGGACAGACTGAGAACTGCAACACAATGGACCTGAGTTCGAGGAGCCAAGGCCAGGGAATCTGATGGATTTCCACCCCCAGAATGGATTCTTCACACAATCCTAGGGCAAGGTACCAATCATACCATCATTGACCATGGACTTGCTAAGTGTGCCATTTTCTGATCATTGTTGATGGGCGATTGCAAGATCTCTGCTCATTCTTCCTCCTTTCCATAGGTGTTTATAGCGTCACCATACATCCAAGATAGCTTTAAGCAAATCTTTAAATAAGATTTGGAGTGGACAGCTCTTCAAATAGAGGACTATCCTTTGTCAAGCAATCCATGCAGCCACCCTAGCCATTCTGTGTAGTAGTATATATGTGACGTAATACACAATAGCATCAACTTTAACCATGTGAGTAATTAGTCAATGAGCAAGGGATTAATGGTGCTTGTTACAATCAGTTCAGGCATGCCTTAATTTTAATTCAGTTTAGTGTTGCATGCCTAAGCATCTGCTTCTTGGTGGTGCTTGCCGTCAGCATTATCATCAGGGTCTCCTACACTGGCTTTTAAACCAATCCTGCTATGAGATTACCATGTGACTCTGGCTCTACAATCTGAGGATAGTGCATGTGTACCACCATAGTACAGCTTAAAAGAACTGTAGTATCTAAACAGCTCCAAGGAAGTAACCCATACTTACCTTCCGTACAATTGATGTACAGAGGGACTCAATGTAAACATTGCAAGTGCCATTCTTTCCAAGTGGTATGGTGGATTGAACAGGGTTTGGTAGTATTAGAAAAGCAACCTTAGTTTGAAATCAAGGTCAGTCAAAACTAATCTGATTTTAACCACTACAGACTATGTATAGATGATGATGAATGTTCAGCACCTCAGAGACATCTGCTCAGAATAATATCTCTTTTCGGAACTATCTCCTGCCAGCAGCAGATCTGCCAAGAGCCCCATTAGTGACAGATAAAGAGATGGCAACTTGGAAGATAGTACTGAGTGGTGATATCAGTGCATATTCCAAAGCTTGCCAAAGAAAAGAGAAGACAAATAAAAACTGGAAGATAGGGCTTGTTCAAAGAGGAGGTGGAAACCCCATCCAGCAGATGACTACATTCTAACTTAAAGTCAGTAAGAATCATAGTTTGGTCCTGCCCTCTTTGCTTTTGGCACTGCTTATCACCAGAAGGCAAACCTTGGGCTGAAAAAGTTTCTGTAACTTAATTGATCCAAAAATCACAAAGGCAGTGCTGAAATGGGACCTCCCAACCTGAATGCTGTGTTTTATTCAATTTCTAGGGACCAGTTTTCTTTTGCATATTTTACTAGTAAAGAAAGTGCTTCCAGCCACATGATACTATACTTTGGCTTCAGAACATCATTATCTACTAGATACTTCTACCCAACATTTAAAGTTATTGAGACACTTGAATTTCAACTCTTAATCGTGGGCATTCCTTGCAGGAACAATTCCCATATCACTTTGTTGCAATCTTGGCTTTGGAAGCTGATAATTTACAGTTGTGTGTCTGGCAGGAACAAAGTATATGTTCCTGCACACACTTGGGAGGGCCAGTGGGGAAGGGAATAATGACATGTGAAAAGCAGTCCCCAAAATAAACACATTCCAGTTTTTGAATCTGGCTCTGTCAAACTGGCCATCCAATGATGAGAACATAGAGACAGAGTGCTCCGGATCTGTCCTACAGCTGTCTGAAGTCAAGTCCCATAAATAACGTATGCTTTCAGAGAGCTGGCTCAGTGAGGAATAAATCGATACCACACACCCCCTTTTCAGATCAGCCTTCGAAAGGGTATGGCTTGTTAAGCGATAGTTGCAAAGTGCAACACACTCACCAAAGCTCTTTTTTATAATAAGTTTTAGACAAAATAACCCTAAAACAAACTAAAAACAACATCAGTCATCAGAACCATTGGATCTTCTGGGTCAGCCCCCACATTTTTTTCTATTTATGATAACTTAAAAACATATTTAAATTTATACGAAGTCCCGTTTCTCTTGCCAATAATAAAAAGAGTCCCAAGTTTGATAGAAATCAGTATCTTCTTTATCCTTCAATGACAAAGTCAATCTATCCATTTCTGCACAGTCCAAGATCTTTTTTAAGATCAGTTCATCGGTAGGTGGTTCTTCACTTTTCCAGTGTTGAGCAAATGCAATCCTCGCCACAATAATTACATGTAAAATCAAGTACATTTCTTGTTTACTAATATCAACAGGTATAATTCCTAATAAGAAAACTTCAGGTTTAAAAGTTAAGGATTTTTGTGACATTTCCTCAAGCCATTTATGTATTTTAATTCAATACTTTTTCGCATTATCGCAAGTTCACCACATATGATAGAAAGTACCCAATTTATGTTTACATTTCCAACATCCATTTGACATATTTGGAAACATCTTAGCTAATCTATTTGGTGACAGATACCATCTATAAAACATTTTATACAGGTTTTCTTTATACGAAGTTGCTAATGTTACCTTAATATTTCTCTCCCACAGCTTTTGCCATTTTTCTAATTCAATATTATATTCAAAGTTTTGTGCCCATGTTATCACAGTTTCCTTAACCTGTTCATCTTCCATTTTCCTATCGAGTAAGAAATTATATAGTCTTTTAATCATTTTCTCATCTGATTTAAGCATCACCTGGTCAAATGCTGTTAAATCTTTATAAAAGCCCCACATATTAGTCTTTAGCATATCTTGATTGTATCTGCACCTTATGCCACCAAGAAATATTAGATCCTTGTTCTTGTATTTCTTGATTCAATTTCAATCCTCCATCATTATCCAAAATGTCATCATATCTTATGATCCCTTCAGAGTTCAATACATTTGGATATACAAGAGCTTCCATAGGTGAAAGTCATCTTGGTAATTTATTATACAATTTTGTCTTTAACTTTTCCCACACTGACATTAATGATCTCCTAATATAGTGACTTAAAAAAGAGCCATGTAGCTTAACCTTTTCATACCACCTATAAGCATGCCAACCATTTGCAAATCATGCCCTTCAATACACTCACCAAAGCTCTGATGACCATGTAGTGGCTATTCTTTGAGCCTCTGCCTGGTCACCACAGGTCATTTTCTGTTTTCTCTATTGTGATCTCCTTATGGGTATTCTTTGATTCCTATGCAAAGGAATCAAAGAACAGTGTTTAAAGATGCAATCCTGTACACACTTACCTACTGCCTTACTAAAGGCAGTGAGCCTTATTAAACCCAATGGGACTTGCTTCTGAGTAAGGATTGCACTGTAAATGTATGAAGCTGTGAGCAGGAAAACTGCAGGTTTAGAAAAAATGTAAGTAGATCAAGGCAGGGGAGGTGATAATTCATACAACCTCCTTATTTACTTCAAGAAGTCACCATCACCCACAGGCCATTGACTGACTGTAGTTTCAGGCCACTGGAAATGAGTTTTTTCTTCACATAATTCAGAATTAACTTATGGAATTTGTCATGGTTGCACTGAAAAGTAAATGTTTTGTATATCCAGAGTTTCAGGTTCAATTTGTGGCCATCCCTAGGTAGGGCCAAGAAAGAGTCCTACCTGAATCCAAGTAAGGTTGATTATTCTATGTCAGTGTGTCTCCTTATCTATTGCAGTTTTTATGCAGAGCTTTATAGGAGTTATCCATGGTGAATCAATTTTGGGGAAGAGGTTCAGCACTGTGGACAGCACCTATAAAGCTCAAAATATGAGCTGCAATGGATGAGCAGTCCCACTGACATTGGAGTCACCAGCCTCTACTGTCTGAAGCCATGGAGAGTCACTGTTAGTTTATGTTAATAATACAGAGCAAGATGGACCAACAACGTTACCCATTATATGATAGCTTTTTGTGTGCTTCAGAAAGTGATGATGGCCACTAGCTTTGATGGGTAGAAAATGGAGATTGCTTCACATTTCAAAAGTGCCTACTTCTGAGAATCATATCTTTGAATATTGGGGTGGGGGGTGGGGTTACCCAAGAAGCCTTTCAGCAGAATCCAGGCTCTGAACTGTGTGCAAGAGAAGAATCCAGCTAAAGTTATATCTGGAAATGGACATTCATTTTTTCTATATTGAATAATTTTGGCTTCTCTGACGCATTTCTGAAATGTGTTAAAATGTAGTCATTGCCTTAGAGCTAGTAGTATGACTAATGATCTTTTCCAGCTTTCTTTTTATTTGAGAAGGATACTAGACAAGGAAGTCAACCTTCTCAATTGTTTATTTATATTCTGAACCCCTAAAATTTGTGATTAAATGGAACAATAGTGTTTGCAGCTTCACACAGGACAGTTTAGAATTTAAAATTATTCTTTATGCATATAAGCTCTTGCATCTTATTTTGCAACCACAAACATCTATTCAGTTGATTAATATTTTGCTGATTTTTCTGGCTGTTCAGTTAACTGGTCAAAGTCTGAACTGATGCCAAATGGAGAAAATGTATCCCACAGCGTCTTAGCTAGTTTCAACCGTGTCTGGATTTCATCACTTTTTTGAGAATACTTATCCCCACAGATATATTTCTAAAGATTGTGTTACGATAAAGTTAAACCTAACAAGCTGACTAATGAGATCCCCCTGGGCAACACTAAAATAGTTTTTGTAAGGTGAATACACCTAAGATTAACAGTATCCCACAGACTGTCTATGCTATATTTATCCATTCATTTCATTTCTATGCCACCCAATAGCCAGAGCACTCTGGGTGATTCACAATGGCATTCCTTGTGAAGGGCCTTCTCAGCAGTTGCACCCCAACTTTGGAATCAATTCCCCAAAGAGGTTTGCTGGGTGCCATCTCTTTATTCTTTTCAGCACCAGGCAAAGACCTTCTTACTTACTCACCATTTTAATGGTTAAAGATAATTTTAGAAACTTTATTGTACAGTATAGTGAATGTTTATTTTTAAGTGTTATGGTACCTTTATGTTTAGTGGTCATAGAGAGGTCATTCTGGGGTGATATTGTTAATTGTTTTTATGATGTGCTGTGCTTTTATCATTGTTATATTTCTTAATTTAATACTGTTGTTATTTTATAATATATCTTGTAACCTGCCCTGAGAGCCATTTTGGCTAAGAGGATGGGATAGAAATTCAATAACTAAATAAAATAATAAATAAATATTCCTCTTTAAAGACCTGACAAATATTTTTAAAAGGTTATTTTCTGTTTGGGGGTGGGAGGACTAATCAATGCCACCCATATCCTCAAAAGGGATGCATATTTCTGTCATGGGAAGTAGGTGTGGCTTTCTGGGTTGTTGTATTATTGGGTCTGTTGACTGAGTTGTATTACATTTTGGTCTTCCTCAGTTTCCATCTCATCAGTTCCAGCAACTTCTTATCTGGATCCTCTTTCCAAAAGGATGGCATTAAGCCCTCAGCATATTAAAATAGATCGGGTTTCTTCCACAGCTATGTTTACTAGAGCCACTAGCAGGCAATTTAACAGCAATTACATTTTGACCCATGTTCAAAAGCTTTGTCAGAAAACTCAGACTTAGAAATTGGTAAGAAAATGTTTTAGTGGCAAACTTAGATGGATAAGTTGATTTTACTTAGTTAATGTGGGCTAATGATGAGTTTCTGCCATTTTTGTATTTGCCAGCCAAGTATGGTTTCCCTGCTGTGGCCCAGTGTCAAGACTTGCAATTGAAACTTTTGCTAGAATCTGAGCTTAGCTCTGCAGCTTTTACAGTTTCACAATCTGTACTGAAAACCTTAATGAGGCTGAACAGTTTTATCAATCCACAATCCATGTCAACAAGTATTTATTATTGGTAAATAAATATGATACGCAGCATCTAAAGCAGAAATGTAATAGGGTTAGGGTTAGGATTGTCTTATTCAGACAAAATCAGTGGAACATCATTTCACAATCTATATCTGAAGCATCAATAGAGCTCAGGTCTCAACTCAGCAAAAATGTTTTTTTCACATTTATTGGATGCCATAACATCTCTTTAATAAGTATATCTAAGTTGGCAACAACTTGAGGTGTAACACTGCTAACACTTCCTTTAATCCTATGTTTGGCCAAGGACCAGTAGTTGCTTCTTTTTTGGAGGAGGTTTTAATACTGATGAATTTTTTTATTGGAGCACTCCTGAATATTCACTGATGCATATGTTCTTTTAATTATCTTTCTGCTTCCTGAAAGTTAATGCATGGTTTATATAAATAGATTTTCTGCATACTTTTGACAGCTAAAGGACTAATATTACAATCGCTGAAAGAATGAATGTTCACCTCCTATAATGCAATGGATTGAGAACCTAACAATACTTGTACTCCGTTCTGTCCCCCATGCTCTTTAACATCTGCATGAAACCACTGGGCAGGTCATCTGGACGTATGGGCTGAAATGACATCAGTATGCTGATGGTACTCAGCTCTACCTTTCATATTCATCTAACCCAGGTGAGGGAATGACTGTCCTGAACCAGTGCCTTGGCTTGGTAATGGACTGGATCAGGCCCAATGAACTGAAGCTCAATCCAGACAAGACAGAGGTTCTGTTGGTGGGCAGTTCATTTGTCCGACTGAGAAATTTTCAACTAATCTTGGACAGGGTTGCGCTTCCCCTAATGGGTTAGTTTCATAGCTTCAGGAGTGCTCCTGGATTCTGAGTTTTCACTTGTCTTTCAGGTGGCCTCAGTGACCAGGAGCACCTTCTATCAGCTTCGTAGGCTGATTTTCCAGCTACGCTCCTGCTTGGACAAGTGGAACCTTGCCACAGTTATCCACGCACTGGTAACCTCTTGCCTAGATTACTGCAATGCACCCTATGTTGGGCTGCCTTTGAAGACAGTCCGGACTCTTCAGTTAATCCAAAACAGAGTAGCACAGTTACTAACTAGGACTGGCCCTAGAGAACCCATCACACCGGTCCTCTGCCAATTGCATTGGCTGCCTGTTATTGCCTGGACCCAATTCAAAGTGCTTGTGCTAACACATAAAGCCTTAAATGGCTTGGGACTGAGATATCTAAAGGAACTCCTGTCTCCATATATCCTTGCCAGACCACTCGGGTCATCAATAGTGGCCCTCCTTCGTGGCCGCCCCCCCCCCCCATGAGGCGAGGGGGGAACTGGTAAGGACCTTCTTGGTCATCACACCTCATCTTTGGAATTCCTTCCAAGGGAGGTGCAACTGGCACCCACTTTATCTTGCTTTTGGCACCAAGTTAACACTGTTTAGTATCTGTTTTTAGATTGGATTATTGGTTTGTTACAGATTTATTTATTGTTTTACTGGTTATTGTTATTGATCATATTGTGTTTATTTTCCTCCTGCTTCCTATTTATATGGTTGTATTTATATTGTATTTTAATTTTACTATGATGTATGGCTTTGTTTGTTATTGTTATGTATTTTTCTTTGTATTTTAAATATATTTATACTGCACTGGGTGAGCCGCCAGAGAGCCTTTGGTTATGGGGCGAAATACAAATGCAATAAATAAATAAATAAAATGATTTCACTATTTGAATGAATAACATAAAGAAGACACTCTCAAATGGATACATACATGGACAATTTGGTCTGCCTTTGTTGACATTTGTGTATAGTTGATATATTCAAACCTATATATTTTTATACTTTTCATGGTTTTGTTCTGCTGTGTTTACAATTATAATAAAGCATACATTAAAACATTTCTGTATAACGCATTGCACAACTTCGGTACACAATCTGCTTTTTAACCTGTTGTGAAATCAGTTGCAGGCACATAATAGCCAGTCAGTTGTACAACAGAAAGCTAGAGCAGAATTCACTAGTGCCATAGCGGACCCTACATAGTGACAGAACAATACTACTGTCCTTTGTGAGACCTATCCAAAACATTTGCTAGAAATAGGATGCTGGACTGTATGGATTGTTTCCTGACAACATCAAGCAATTCTTACATTTAAAAAAAATCCACCACCATCCCTCAGCAGTTCTCCTGCAGATGCCTAATGGGGGAGTAATACTAGCATATACAACAGAAAAGGACTCAAGCCTCAGCCTTTGTTCACTATTGGCCATCCTGGGTGCTGGAAGCTGGAATCCACCAACATCTGGAGGGCCATAGAATGCCACCTCTATTATTTGCCACCAGGATTATTGTAAAAATTATGTGGTGTAGGAATAGTCAACATTCCGAAGCAGCCTTCCCCAATCTGATCACTTTCAGATGTTCTGGGCCAGTTGTGGCTGCTGAGGTGGTGGGACAGATGGTTGGGCAGCTAATGGTTAGACGAGCTGGAGAAGAGCAATGGGTGGAGCCAACCACATCTATTTTTCCCTATCCTCCTCCCTTGCAAGGATCCTAAGGTCACTTAACCAATTCATTACAATTACAGTTAGAACAACAACTCCTGACATTCCTGACTGTTGGGGCTGATGGGAGTCAAAGACCAAAATAATGGAGGGCACCGGTTTGGAGGATGGCTGCTCTAAAGCAATATATTAATGCTGAATGTAATTCTTACTTTAGGATTCCCAGAAGCAAGAATCCAATGGTTAACCAAACTTAAGGAAAATGTACTGCTCAGAACAATCACATCCACCCAAAAAATATGGCCTGGGTGTTCTCCTCATACTCTTTGCCTCCTCCAATAATAGCAAGTGAAAATGTCCAGTTTTTCTAAGACAGTCTCCATTACTGACAGGTCTCACCTGGCAAAATTTCCCCATTTTATTCTCAAGCAGTTAGTACTTAGTTCAGCCACCTCACTCAAATTAATCTAATTCAGCCTGCTATCTCACTGGTATTTGACTCCATTTTCATCTCTAAAATAATCCAGGACATTTATGTTTTGTTTTTGCTGGACAAGCACCATTTTCTCACTTGATTCATTATCAGCCTGCAGGTCTAATTAATGTTCCTTTCAAAGATATTAAGTTGTCCTTCTAAGGAATTTCTGTTTCTGAATTATCTTTATTACCTCACATTTGTGTGTGTCTCTCCTCCAGACCCTTCCCTCTGCAATCCCACCAGCATTAGAGCTCCCCAGGGAATCCGGCCTCTTTCAACGTTTCTAGCACCTTCTTCTCAGAATTGAAAGAATTTCTCTGATTTCAGTAGACTTTGGAGCAGAGGCTCTGAGCAATCATACTTCATATAAGCATACCCCGTACTGCAATATTTCAGTCATGGGATTACTCATGCTCAGACTTTCCAGTCCTCATCCAGAAACTCCCAAACAGCTCCCACTGGTTGAGTTTTCAGCCAAGGCTTTCAGAATAGCATTGGCATTTAAAAATAGGTTGATGGCTCATGATTTTCAGGATAGCCAAGGCTTTACATGGTTTATGTGCTGGTTTAACCTGCCCGTTGTGTTACATCCCACATCAAGTGCAATGTTTCTCAAATTTACATTAGATCAGGCACGCAGAACCTCAGGCCTGAGAGCCAAAACACTGCCTTCCAAGGGTCCCAGTTCAGCCCACCAAGGATCCCCAGATGGCATCACACCTTTCCTCTGGCTGCAACCCCTTTCCCCAACCACCTATCACTTGATGGTTTCCAGACTTTTCTACCCCCCCCCCCAATTCTAAAAAGCTGAAATTGTTCTCCTAAGGCTCAATCACTGGCAGTAAGAGCTTTTACAAAAAAACATGCTGGCACTCTGACTCTGCCTTATTGCCTAAGTGCTTCCCAAGAGCAGCTCAAAAAGAGAATCTGCCCCTTGGGTTTGAATAAATCTTAAAACCTCTGCACGAAACGACTGGCACCTGTTTGGATACACCTTGCAATCATCAGTGGAAGACTTAGAGAATGACTATTCAACAGAACAGTTAAATAACACCTGTTTGTGGGTACTGGTGCTACTGCACGGATACTACTTTGGATTCTGATCTACTTCTGTCGAAGCCTATGTGTAACTTCTAGGAAGCTGTATTTTCAGATGTGCAGCCCCTCCTACCCTTTTACAACCTCTTTGCTTCCCATGAATGAGGCAGTAGCTTTTAGGCCTCTTTTGTCAGAATGTTGAGAATTTTGGAACAGAGCTTCAGAGCTTGCCTTACTATAAGGAGGGGTGGCTATGCTCTTTCCCTTACCATTTCCCTTTTTTTGTCCTTGCAGCCTCACTGGCTGCTTGTGCTTCTTAGGAAGTGTTCCAAAGGGGGCTACTGTCCCGATTGCCTGAAAACTCAAAGAGGTATTTTTGTTTTTATTGTTAAAGGTGGAAAGATGCAGCTTATCCCATTTATGGGAGCAGTTACTTTTGACAGCTGTCAAAAATAAGGACTTCTCTTAAAACAATTTTTTGACAAAAGGGAGTAGAGAGCTGACTGAGACATATGCAGACATGAAATCTGCCATTTCAGAGATCATGAAATGTGATCTGTGGAAAAGCACTGTAGCATCCACAAAAGGTGTTGCGATCAGAATGAGGAGAGGCGACAGGATAGTTCTTACCACAGAATCCCCTGGGATGCCCATGGGAGGAACAAGGGGAAAGAAAGTGGGGCAGTATTGGGTTAGGGTATCGGGGAAAGAAACCACAGTGGCTTATTCTGACCCCACTTCCATAGACAATTTGCCTATTTACCAGACTGCAGCTTGCTGTGTTGTTTGAACCTGGTGAGGTGCACAGCAAGATGGTTTTGAAACCACCCCAGAACCCATAGCTTGTGTAAATTGCACAGTACACACCCAGCACACACAGGGACAGGGGAAAAAACCTCCATGGTTTCTTTCCCCAGTGATATTGCAAACCCAACCACATTCTGTTGCTTATTCGGAGGCTGGACTGCTGTGTTGTGAGAACTTGCCCGTTGGTTGAAATAAGAAGCAGGACAACTTGTTGAATGAAGATTTTGAATGAAATTCCTGAATAGTAATGGATGGCTTTGACCTCTGCATTCAGATTTCACTCTGTGGGGTCCCTGACATATTTGAATCTTCCAAAGGGAGGCTCTCTTAGAAGCCTTGCCCAGAAAGTATTTGCTTTTGAACTTTCCTTTTGATCTCTTGCAGATTACTTTTCTTATGCATCCAGCCAAAGTTAAAACACACACAAAATCCCTTATGCCTGATATATGCAAAGAAGTTTGAAGGCTGGAAAAACAGTGCCAACTATTGATATAAACTGATGGAATGGAGAAGACTGATCATCACTCATCTGTCCCAGATTATATACTGGTTACTGACCTGAGTCTACTTTCCACAGCTACAGTGCCATTTGTGCCTTTTTTGCTTCCTTTCAGCAACTTCATTATCACATCCTTATGCCAGAAGGTGTCCCAGTCCTGCTGGAATGCCAAACAGCACAAACGTGGTAACAGAAAAGTTTCTGATGTTTGATATTTGGAAATAAGCAAATGATTTGGCTGTTGTCTGAATGGTCTGGATTTACGGGAAAAACATGGATTCTGGGATTTCAAAAGGCAAATTTCTCCTTTATAAAAAAAAGAGCATTCTCTTCTATGTAACTGCCCAGGTTTTAAGCAGTTCCAGGAAGGTCCTTTTCTCATTCCTGATGGCACTGGAAACACATTTGGTGGGATGCGAGAGAGGGTCTTCTTGGTGTCTGACTCCAAGTGCCAAGGGAACCTAAACTGGCTCCTATTTTGTTGTCTCCTCTGCAGGCAGCTAATTTTATTTTTATTCCGGCAGTCTTTGACATGTAACTCGGCCTGGTGCTGAAAGAGTTTCTGAACTTTGGTACTATTCATGTCTTTCACTCTAATTTTAATTGTGAGTTCAATGTATTTATGTTTTTATGATGGCTTCAAACACATCCTTGTTTTAATCATGGTTTTATCATTGTTAGCTATGCTGAGCATCATTTCTTTGGTGAAAATGTGGAATATAAATCAAACAAATCAAATTTGAAAAGCCACACCCCCCTCACCATTTTAGATAGAATTAATCTGGAGTGAAACTTGAACTTTAATTGGAAAAAAAAAGAATCCTATCTATCCACATCATGCTGTGTTTTCACATTTAACACTTAAATTAAAATGATGTGTTTCATAATTGTTTTTCAGCACCACAGCTTGATGAGATCAGGAGAGCACACGAGACCATAACTCAGTGGCAGAGTGCGCACTTTGCAAATGCCAGGTTCTGAGTTCAATTGCGGGTATCTCCAGGGCTAACTGCCTTCCTTCATAGCTGTTTTTTGTCGAATAACACGAAATAAATGTTTGGTGTTTTTACAAGGCTCAGATTCTTTTCAAGCAGAATGTACCAAGTAACTTTTATATATATATCACTGCTACCTCATGCTTGACAGTGCCACCTGACACGACTCCGTCTAGGTCAGAGGGAGAAACAGGCGAGAAGCCAGTTGCAATGACAACAAGAAAAAGTAACTCAAGGGGCCCTTTTGAGTGGCCCCTTAGTGGAGTGTGGACCGTTGTTAGATGCCCAACCGCACCTGCCCTTGATGCTGTCCCTGAGGGGAGGGCAGTGGGTTGGCATAGGAACACAATTCCCTAGAAGGACCATTAATGTAACTCAGTATAAGACTGCTTGGAGTGTACCCCTATACATCCCTACCCAAAGGAATGCCACTTTCCATTCAGTGGAACTTTGTTCCAAGCAAGTGTGTGTAGGAGGACTGCAGTCTACATATTTGTGTTCACGTCTTGCATCCTTCAGGCCGCTGCTCTGCCTTGTAATGAACCTCCTTTGCTTCTTTCCTATCCAGCTTCACCAATGCACATAACAATCAGCATTCCCAACTTCACATACTTCAGCTGATACATAAAAGACTGAAAGCTGCTACCAATCGAATCTCTTCTAGAGCCTAAACATTTGAGCTTGGCAGCTCATAAAAATATGGAAACCAACACTCAATACTCCCTACTCGCACTTGGTTTGCTGCTCAGGGACAGGCTTTTTGTATTGAGCGAAAACTTACGGATTGTGGCAAGTTATCAAAACCATAATGAAATCTCATCTACGTGGTGTAATGAGAGAGGGCTATTTGTCAAGGACATATCGTACCGAAAAATGAGAGTCCCACTGTGGAAACAGGAGTCCTTGGTCTGGCTAAAACTATAGTAAAATTGAAATCAGACCTTTTTAAAAAAATTACAAAACACACACATACACACCAACAACCTCAATCAAGCTTCTCAATACAAAAAATCCCCAAAACAAAACCCTTTGCCTAATCATTAATGCTGAAGAGAAAAAGGCTGGCTTGTGAAAGAGGATCTGTGATGTACACAGAAACAGAATTTAAAGCAAAGTGTTGTTCCAATACACTTTGTTAGCTTGTCAGTGAAATTCGCAGATGATAGCAAGGGTCACATTTCTACTCCTACTACTTTTAATGCTGACTTTGCTCTCGTAGTATGCTGGTTTTTTGTGAAAGCATTGTGGGAACTGGGGAAGATGCAGGCCGGGCATTACCCAGAGTACACGTGCAGTCCTCTCAGTCCACCCACTCAGGCTCCAGGTCTGTACACCAGAGCTGGGTTCAGGTTTGGACTAGAGGCGAACTGAAGTCTACTGCCCCTCCCTTCACCACTGTTTTTGCCATTTTGAATCTAAAACATATGTCCATTACATATAAAATGCTGCTGACAGCAGCAAAGGACACCCATGGTAGTAATTGCGACAGGCAACTTGAATACCTTCCCCTTATGTATGAGCATGGTTTGTAAAACCTCATAAGGATTAAAATGCCTATGGAGGCATCAATTACTTCTTTTTTCCCCTTTTTATTTTTCTAAACAGAACATAAATACAATTGAAATACAAATACATATTCTTCAAAATGTATCGATAATATTAGCATCTAAATTAACAATAAACACCGTGCACCCGATCAATTACTTCTGAACAGCTAGGTCAAACAGAAGGGCTGCCCAGCACATGACCAACCTAAATCCTAGAATAAGCTCAATTTCCAAGTTGTTTTAGATGGTAGATTTTAATGGCCTCCTTTGCAGGTGTGTATGAATTGGACAGTGTGGTAGAAGGAGCAGCGGTACGGCGGCAGTTCGTGCCCCAAACTACCCGTGGAGAGCTCTCTGCACATGTTCTGAAATCAACTCTAATGCTGCACAGGCGGAGTTTGTGCCGCGGTGCCTCCCCACACGTGTCCCTCCCTCTTCGGCTTTGTTATGGCACAGTGGACCGCACAAGCTACCAGCTCTGTCTCTGTCAAGCAGCAGGCTGAAGGAAACTTCCTGGCAGGGGCATTAGGGAGACAGTAAAAAAATGAAAGCAGGAACAGTCTGTTGCATGGTGCAAGATTTCTTAAAGCGGGACTCTGAAGCCTCAGGCCCAGGGGACAGATCTAGCCTGCCTGGAGTCCCAGTCTGGGCTTCCAAGTTCCACAGTTGTCACAGAGGGCAGGCACATGACACACCAGCCAGGCTTTGTCCTCTAACCCCTGGCCTAGCACCTGCTTGCTGCCTTCTCACAGAAAGGCCGCAGTGCAGCAGTGGCCCCAGTGTGGCATCCCATGCACAAATGCAGTGCCCACTGGCATCCGGGGCCTGGCTGGCTGCTTCTCTGCACAAGCTATAGGAGGCTTTTCTCTTTCCTTGTCTGCGGTGCATTGGAAGAAAACATCCAGATGAGACAGAGCAAATGAAGAGCAAGCAACGTGGTGGCTTGTCCGTTTATGCTTTGCCAAAAGCAGAGGAAATTCGTAACAAAAACAAAGCACAAAAAAGGACCTCAACTTGCATGACACTGGCTTGTGTGAATGTACAGCTGCAGGTGCAGATTTAGAAATAGCTATAACCTAAATTGAAATGCCTCACTGTGGTGAAGTAAACTTGCCAGGTGACTTGTGCACTGGCTTAACCTGGGATTCAGGTGACAGCTGCTGATGGGAACTTCGAGGATCTGTTCTTACAGTTCTTCATCTTTAACCAGGACAACCCATAAAAGAGAGGACATCTTCAAGTACAGGCCTGTCTTCTCCAAGCTCTCCAAAACAGGCTGGTCATCCATAAAGTAGGCCCACCAGCTCCAAAAAAAATGGGAATGCCTGCAGGGAGTGCTTGCTCTCACCTCCTGCCTCCTCTGCCTAATGTGGCAACCTGCCACACCCCCTCGCTGGAGCCAATGCTCATAGCAGGGCTGGATCCAGCTAACAACACACAGGTTTCTTACACATATCTTACATAAAACTTTAATATTGTTCCTTTTTTTCTTTTTCACTGAGTTGTTTGGGTTTTGGTCTGTAACACTCAGCAAAAAATATAGAACACAGTGACACAGGTTAGAAGTTCCCAGAAGTCTGGACTTCTCTTGAGTATCTACTAAATTATCATAAGTTTATAGAGAATGGTAGTTACTATATAGGTTTCATTAGTTTCCAGCACAATCATATACAAGTCTACTCAAACACAAATAGTATTGAGTTCAGTGAGGCTTACTGTGAGGTAAATAGGTACAGAATTACAACCTTTTAAAACATTGTTTAGCTGCCTGCTCTGTTCCAGGAGTATGGCAATAAAAAACAAATAACTTCATCCTATAGTTTATTGTTTCATAAATAACATCTCTCCCTTTTATACAATTGTAATAGGAGAGTAACGTTTTGTTTTGCCTATTTTAATTTGATTGTATATACCCTGTTGCAGGACAACTTGCCATAAAATATAAAAACTGCATTAAAATAAAGGCAAACAGGATAAAACAACAATAAAAAGTTCAAACTAGAAAAAGCCACAGTCCTAGAGTAAGAGCAATAGCACATCACATAACAATGTCATTTCAAGCCTGTTTATCAATGAAAGGCCTTCTTTCTCCACAGGCATGTGAAAAGTAATGGCTTTAACTCTTTGCCCAGAGAGAAAACTGAATTACCTCCCTGGAGAGGGAGTTTCGGAACATGGTGCCATGACTGAAAAGACCAATTTCTCATTCTCATCAGTCTGACTGAGAAGACAGTTTGGAGAAATGCCTTTCCAGAAGAAAGGTTCATATGGGAAGAGCTGCATCTTAAGTTAGGGTGCTTCTACACTAAAGCTCATTTTGAATAATCACCTCTTGGCTTAAGAAGGTGAGACATTAATGGACTTTATGGTTCCATGTGCCAGCCCTTCCTTTTTCAGAGAATTTCAGTTAAACCTGGGAGACCCAGTTGACTGTAGTTTCTCATTTCATCTGAAATGGGAAAGAATGGTTGCCAGGTTCAGAAAAAGTCCAGATCTTGATGAACTTGAAATCATAGTTTAAAATCCTGGCTTTTTCTAAAACTGATAACCATAGTTTCCTGATTCAGGCAAACCGACCAGCTAAGGTGAATTGGAGATTTCCAGGTTTCATTGAGGATTACCGATAAGGAAAAAAGGATCAATGTATGCACACCTGAGATTTGTCCATTTCTTGGCTTATTAAACTGACTTACGTTCACCTGAACTGAGCCTTGGGATACCCTGGAACTGTCAGTCTTGGTTCACTCAGCTTTGATGGGGCATCTATAGGATATTGCCACCAAGTCACCAAATGCTTCTTCCATCTCATTTAGGGGCTTCCAGAATTTGACATATGGAAAGAATGAAACAGCAGGTCATAATATTAACATTGTATTAGTGTTAAGGAAATGCAAATCAGTAAAACTTGCACCTGCTCCTTGCAAGTTCTCCAAATTTAATCTCAAAGTTTATTCCATCTTGAGTAATTTGAGATTTTTCCCTTCTTTCCATATAAAAATCTGTGTGTAGTTTTCCAACTGTACACTTACATTATGTGCATCTTTGAAATGTATACATTCTTCCTTCATTTATTAAAGTACATTCATGTGCAATTGTCAAAAGCATGCATTTTAATGCACATTTTTCAAATGCACCTTTTTTCTGTCCACAAAACCCATTCCAAATTTGACCACAGAGCAAGTCTGAGTCTGTATTCAGTGCAGAAGGTGAAAACTGGGCAAATCCTGACCAAAACCAAACTGAAACAAATTTCTCATGTATTGCTGCTTAGAGCTACACAAGAAGTGACTTTTCAGATTACTGAGCCTTGCCACTTCAGAATGCACTGTTACAGAAAGTACTATTTTAGCAGCAGATTCACTGATTTTTAAATGTATACTAAGATGCCTTTTCCCCCAACAAAAATATTTGAGCATGAACATTTCAACATAAAAACTTTTCACTGCAAATTAAAATGCTAATCTGCTGCTAGAGCAGTGCATACACTCTAAGTGGCATTTTTCCTCCTCTGCCGATACAAATAAGTTAAACGTACTAAAGAATCATATTTTTTGTATAACTTGCTAACAATTTACAGTGCAATTATGTAATTTCAGGATGAAAATTGGAGGAAGAAACTTAAATCCCTCCCTCCCACAGTGCCACAGCCCTGATCTGAATTGGGGCTTATGTTAAAGTAACTAATCTAATCACGCATAGCTCTGCTATGTTTATTTTGGCCTAGAGGGTTTGACTTGTTGGGCTGCTTTCTAACTGCTTTCATGGACAGCTCTGGGCCTCTTTCCCTGCTTCATTTTTCCAATCCTTCATTTAATTTTAAAATCACACTGCTAGCCCATAGTTCAGGGCTAGTGGCCAGAAGGGCTTCTGAGGGTTTTGTTCTAACCACTCTCACAGAGTGTCGAATTGGTTGGGTGCACCTGCTGCCACCAAGTTACAGAACACAGGTTCCCCATTCCTGATCTAGGCCAAGAGTTTAAGGATTTAAGCCAGCATTCTGGACTGTGCTTCAAAGCCTGGGATTGGGAACCAGTATAACTGTTTCACCGCAGGTGTTATGTGTTCCCAGCAGCTTGGCATCAGGGGCTGCTGCATTCTGAAGCAATTTCGGTTTCTGGATGATCTTCAAAGGCATCCCAAAGAAAGTACACTGCAGTAATTTATCCTAGAGGCTTCTGTGTTATGTAGCACAAAGACAAGATGAACCGATCTGTAGGTACAACTGCACCTGGCATATGCACCTACATGGAATAAAAGATTCCGGACTCCATGTCTCACCTGAGATTCCAGGGGAAACAGCTGCGATTGTGTAGTGGAAAAAAATGGTTCCTGAATTTGCTTGCTTTCCTTTTCTCTCCCGATCCCTTTCTTCACATAATGTGTATACTGGAGTTGTATTTCTTCAGTTTTTATTATATTTGCACAGTTTCAGCATGTAACTGATTCAAGCCAAGTGCTGTAGAAAACTCAAATACACACACACACACTCCTTCTTCAAAAGCAAACAGTGTTGTATTGCAAGGTCATAGCCTCCAAGGAAACAAATGGTCTTTACAACTGTTCAGGCAAGAGAACACTTACTCCCCGTGAAGGATGAAGGAAGGAAACAACGGAGAGTGGCAATCTATGTCCAAGAGTGGTTCACAAGAAAAAGCTCATGGAGGATGAAAACAAGTTCCCTTTTGTTTATTGCCCCCTGCATTGGTTCAGATTGTAGGGCATACCTGGCTGGCCGGCATTAAGCCTGGTCATGTCCCAAGCGTTATCAGTGAACCGGAGCCTCCACGCAGGAAGGGACTAAGAGGTGGCCCCTCCAGAGCACCCAGGCTGCCTCAAGGTCACCCAGCCTCCCAGGTAAGAGCGGAAGCCACCTGAATTCCAGTGCGCCCGTCGGCACTCGCAGCGGGGATTTCAACCCAATAAGCAGCTGACATCACTGCCTGGTCAGCAGGGGTATAAAAAGGGGGCTCAGACACGCACTTGGGGTCGATTGCTCTTTCGCTATGGTCAAACTCTATTCTCGAGAAGAAAAATACAGGGTTTTTTTCTCACATTCCTGTTGTGTTTAATTGGTGAAGCATGCCAGGGCTGGACCCATTGTGTCCTTCAAGATGACCTATCGCAAGCATTGTTCTTTTACTCCGGTGGTCTGTTCAGTTAAAAGCCTGTGCATAGGTCTTGTATTTTAATTTCTGTACAGCACATAAAACATTTTTGGTACATAATTATAATGAATTATAATTATTATGCCTTCCTTACCTGTTACTTGTTCTTCTGCCAGGAATAAAAAGGTTCTACTTGAAAAGGAGGAATTACTGCAGCCGACCAGACTCCAGTAATAACGGATGAGGCGTGTTGGACGTTTGATTAGCTGAACACAATGCTCTATTCGAAGAGGCTCGTATGCTCTCCATGCACTACAAGAACATGGGACTGCCCATTCATGGTTGCTTTTCCCAGCGGGACTGGCCCCCTCTCCCCAGAGCCATGAACCAAGGCCATTGCAACCAACCCCTGCGAGGGAAAGCAGCAGGACTATCTGCTCTGGGCTATTCTCTAGGCTCTGGGTGTCCTGCCTGCAGCTGTGCATGCGAGAAAAAGAAGCCAGCAGGTGCCTGCTAGCCAGTTAGATAGCTGAAGCCTACACCACTTTATGCAACCAACAGCCATTCTGAACAAGAATAGTTCTTAAGGTTATTTCTTGACCTGCAGAGACCTGTCTTTATCAGTGAGCAGCCCAGTTCTAGCACACATGATCATGCCAAGCACTGCACAGCATCCAAAAAGAGGCCTGTATTTTCTTGCTTTCTTTTCCCCCTCCCTTCCCCATCCCCAGCTCCTTCTGTGCTATGTCCTTTACAGGCCTTTCTCAGGTCCTATTGCTATGTATGCTGCTCTGGGAACCTTTCGGGCTGAACAGTGAGGTATAAACACCTCAAATACAGACAGACATTCTATAGCAGAATGCCCAGGTGTACACAGGTGGGCCCCCAGCTTTGCCCAGCAACTCTGGTACTTAGAATCAAGCCTTGGGCATTTGCTATGTTATTGTCAGCAACTGAGTCAGCCTTGCCCAGCAGCGAACTGCTAGTTCCACCTCCAGTATTCCCTGGACAGAGAGCAAACCTGAAAGGAAAAAGGCTGTTCTTATGCTCTTCTCCTTTTCATGGCCCATTAGCCTCCCAAACCCACACCTCTGCTTCCCCCAGACACAAGCCCTTTCCACCCTGCCTCATAGAGAATATACTCTGTGTAACTCTGTCACTAGCCTCTCATCAGAAGCTACTAGTTTAAACAAGAAAACAAGCACAGCCCCATACATCACCACCTGAAATGTAAAGGACAGCTGCTGTAAACACCCAGCTGATAATATATTGCACTGACAGACACACTATTATAATAATTGCTAAGAAACTAATAGCCATACACAAACACACAGAAAGCATTATACCTCGGAGATACTGTGGTTTCAGTTCCGGAACACTGCAATACATTGAACACAGAAATAACTTGGGTCACATATACTGTTATGTTTACTGTACTCAATTAAGTGTGCAATAGCATTATGGCTAAGGAAAAAAGCACATACAGTGGAGCACCTTAATTCAGAAATACTTTATAGCTAAAACATAATCATCTAACTGGCCTAATTTCAATACATATTGTTGTGTCTCAAGCCCGGGGGAGAGAGAGAGAAAGAGGAAAGGCCACCTGGTGGAGCAGGCAAAACACCACATCTTATATGGGCACAGTTTGTGGCACCCCCAAAAAATTACTGTATAATACAGAGAACCCAATATACCAAAATAGAGTACTGTAATAATAATGAAAACATTTGATATACTGTATGGAGTTTGAGAATTGCAATACCAAAGCACTAAACAGAGACACAAAGCGAGCTGGAGAAATCACACCAATAGATGTGGATGCATGTCCTGGACAAAGAGTTGCGTCTGCAAAGCACAATATAGAGGCATACCTCAGAGATGTGGGTTCAGTTTCGGACCACCACAGTAAAGTGAAAATAGCAATAAAGCGAGTCACACCTCAACCTATCAGTTGCAGAAAGCAATATCTGTGAGGCACGAAAAAGTGAGGCACAATAAAGCAAGGCATACCCGTGTGTGCGTGTGTGTGCGTGTACGTGCGTGCATGTGTCCCCGTATGAAGAACACTAAAGTCCATTGCTGTGCATGTTTACTCAAACGTACATCCATTCTCTTGATTTTTTATAGGACTGTAGCCTAAATGTCAGGAAATAGAGCAGTTTTATCTTCCTGACCACCCCCACCCCGCCCTGCAATTATCAACCTGCACTCTTAAGCAGTACAATCCAGACACAGGTTTCCCACCAGATTTTCTGTTTGTGCTACTATGCTGTTTTCACCGCCACCTCTTTCTTAAATGTCCAGATTTGCAACTGGGACATCATTTTTTTTTCCTCAGGGCAGTCCAAGGTCTTCAGGAAAGCTGCAAATCTAAGGAAACCATCTTCTTTATAAAACACCTTTCAATATAAATATGTCCAGAAAAGCTTATGTAGATTTTTTAAAGAAAAGAAAAACCCAGCACCAATGTAATCTGAGCTACAAAGAAAAGCAACACAGAGCAGAACAATAAAAATCATTTAAAAATCTGGGGAAATACACGAGTCTTTTATGTGCACGACACAAATGTTCAATGGGTATGTTGCCACCTCCAAGATGGCCCCCATGGGAGAGGCAGCCATCTTTGAGGCAGTCTTTGAGGATGAATTTAGCCACATGGACAGAGTCATGTTGGAGAAGGTGATCCTTCAGGTATGAGACACCGAGCCCCAAGCTACTTGGAATTTTAAAGTCAAGCTCCTGCACCAGGAGGAACCAGTATAGTTTTATAAGCACTGGGGAAATACATTGCCACTGCCTGATCCCATCCCAGGTACATAAAGTCAATTTCTGTGCTCTGAACTACAATTTCCAGGCAATCTTCAAAGGCAGCCCCACGTATAATTTAGCATAGTAGCCTGTCCCCTGGGACATGGCTAGAAGAGGCCAAGCTTCTTTCCAAGAGTGGTGCCAGCAGGCTTGGTCACCTTGAGGACGCTGAATTGGAAAGGTTGCTGTTCACACACCAGCCTCGGGTGGTGGAAGGTACCCCATGCCTCAGACACTATTTGAGCCTCCATGGATAATACCGGATCTAAAAGGGAGAATGCCAAATAACAATTTCTGTAACAGAAAGAAAGGAAAAGCCTAGCTGGGTGACAAAAGACACACGATTGCTAAGGCAAAGCAAGAAGTGAAAACAAAGGTGACAAAAATACAGCCAGAATCCTGAATGCAACTTTTCAGCAACTGTCACACAGACTCAAAGAGAACTATTACAATGGCCAGTGCAAAGAAATAGAAGAGAACACAAAAGAGGAAACAAGAGGCCTCTTTCAAAAGATTCAAGAAATCAAAGGAAATTCAAAACTAGATTAGGAGTGCTGAAAGACCAACAAGTGAACATACTATCTGACCAAAATAAAATAAAGCGAAGGTGGAAAAATGTAATGAATTATACAGAAGAGATAAAAAGATGAGAGACTCCTTCAAGGAGGAATCCTTTGAGGAAGAGCCTGCAATATCAGACAGAGAAGTAAACCCTGCTAAGTAAAACAGCACTTGCAACAAATAAAGCACCTGGAATGGACAGAATGCCAATAAAACAATTCCAGGCTGCAGAGACTTATTCAGTCCAAATCCTAACAAGAATAGATAATAAATATGGATAACAAAACAATGCTCCACAAACTGGAAGCACCCAAAATACATTCCAGTCTCCAAGGGAGGAGATGCAAAAGGGTAGAACAACTATAGGACCATTGCACTAACTTCTCATGCAAGCAAGATGATGCTCAAGGTGTCACTACAAAGAATTTTACCCTAAATGGAATGAGAAATGCCTGGTGTTTAAACTGGTTTCTGAAAAGGAAGTGGCAGTCTTGATCAAATTACTGCCATTGATCAAATTACATTGGAAAAGAATCTAGGAAGATGATCAGCCTGTGCTCTGTAGACTACAGCAAAGCCTTTCACTGTGAGAAGCTATGCATTGTCCGGAAGGAATGGGTATGTCTCAGCACATGGTAGTCCAGATGCGTAACCTGCATTTTGGACAAGACATTACTGTTAGGACAGAGTATGGAAAAGCAGAATGGGTTCCTATAGGCAAACTATTAGACAAGGGTATATTTTATTGCCCTGTCTATATGATCTGCATGTAGAAAATATCATAAGGAAAGCTGAATTAGGATCAGAGGAAGGAGTGAAATTCAGTAACTTAAGATATGCAGAGGATACCATACAACTGGCAGAATGAATTGAATGGCTCCTGATGAAAGAAGAATGTGCAAAAGCAGGACTGAAGTTGAACACTAAGAAAACAACAGTTATGACTACAGCAGAATTACATGATTTTAATATCAGCAATGAAGAAATTGAAATTATGAAAGATTTCAAAGGGAGACTGCAACCAAGAAGAAGTACAGCAATGAAGGAACTAGAAAAAATCAAGTGTAAGACTGTTTCACTGCTGACCAAGACCAAGATCATCCATATCATTGTATTCCTGTTCACTGTATACAGGCATGAAAGCCAGAGGGTGAAGAAAGCCGACAGGAAGAAGACTGATGCATTCAAAACGTAGCACTGGAAGAGAGCTTTGTGAATACCTTGGACTGACAGAAAGACAAACAAGTGGCTCCCAGATCAATCCAAGCCAGAACTTTCCCTGGAAGCAGAAGTGATAAAGCTGAAACTGCGGTACTTCAGGCATATGGTGAGAAAGCAAGTCACAGTGGAGAAAACAAGAACGCTAGGGAAAGTTGAAGGCAGAAAAAGAAGAGGAAAACCAGCTATGAGATGGATCAGTTCCATAAAGGAAGCCACAGCCTTGAGTTGACGGGAGCTGAGCAGGGCTGTCAAGGGTAGGCCATTTTCAAGGACATTCATTCAATGGGCTGCATAAACTGGAGATGACTTGATGGCACGTCACAACAGGGGGATTCAAATGTACAGGCTTGCCCTTTCAAGGGAAATGCAGATAGCTCTATATTGTAGTTTTTGTGTGCTCCAGAGCATAGTTTAATGGAGCCAGGGCATGATCAAGAGGTACAGGTTCTAACCACAGTGAGTTTAATTCCTATGGACGTTTCCATACACCTCTTATGGTCTAATGTATCTCTACCAAAAAGTAACTGATAAAAATGTATCATAACCAAAAGTCCCTCTGAAAAAGATACAGATTTCTTTCCACAAATAATTGAATTATCTCTCCCATGAGTGTCATGTTCTGCATAATATGACACATCAATCTGGAATTATTATTTCCTTTAATAATTTCCCCTCTCAGTGTTCCATTGATCTCTTTCTTGTGCCTGCATCACTGTGAAACATCTGTGCTTTCCTTCACCTCACCATCAAATCTTGTTTGAAAAGTCTGTAAATTTTGTGCTTCTTCAAAATATATAGATAATTGATTCCAGAAGGAGCACCCACAACAAATCATATAGCTGTAGCTCCTCTTGATTTAATGATGTACAGTGCTTTCTTAGGCAGAGATCAAAGAGTATTGTATTATTAACATTTATATGCTAGGTTTTTTATGTGGGGGAGGGGGAAGGATGGAATGATTTGTAGTTCAAGTGGTGGGATGTTTCTTTTGGAATGTAAAATAAAAAGGGATAAGAACTAAACATCTTCAGGTGGATAAATATACTGAAATGCTTCCAAACCAGCATTTCCATGAAATGGTATATTCAGAAGAACAGAAAATAAAGTATTTGCTATAGGTGCTACAGAATGCTCATCCATACATGATGAAGTTATTTAGTAGTAGCTAGATCCATCTGCTAACCAGTAAAGATTGGAGCATATGGTTTTAAAAGAGGTGTAATAATTACAAATAATTACAAATAAAAAGGCATCACACACAAATACACAAAAACAAAACAAAAACAAGTCAGCCTGTAAGTCAGTCTTTTTTATTTTAATTTCAAATTTTTTAGAGTTCCTCGCTATGTCAGTTGCTTGCTCTGATGCCTTCCCAGTGAATATGTGGTTCAGCAATTCATAAATTATAAAAATAGGTTAGGCTTAGGGACAATGGGTTGGATGCAAATGTAGTCATAATTACCATAGAGCCATGGAAATCAGTGGGACTTAGTTTAGTCATGGCTTCTAGCTTTAAGTCACTGTAAAATGACTTATACTGATTACAGTGGGTCTACTCTAAATATGACTAAGCCTGGATCTAGCCCAGTATTGAATCACTCAGTGAATTCCATGGCTAAATGGGGATTTGAACCTGGTTTCCCTAGTGACAGTCCAAAGCTCTGTTAGGCTGTTTGGCATTCAATATTAGCAAGGAGCCCTTGGATGGAGCATTACCTCTGCACATGACACATTCGGTACACATCCATCCAATCATCGCTTTTGTCCCTACACTTGGTAGATAGGTCACCTGAGCGCTATAAAAAAAACCACCTTCCAGCCTCTGGTACCCCAACTCTTGTGAGGGCTGTAGGGAGTTCTGAGCCAAAATTGTCTGTCACCCACCCAGGGAGCCATGTGGCTAATGGCGCAAGGTAAAATTCATACAAATAAATAATTAAAAAATCTGGAGGGCCAAAAGTTGCCCGGGCCTCCTCTTAACTGTGATGGGACATTAGGAGAGTGAGAGCAAATATAATTTCTGTATAGCATGAAATGCCTGATCCTGCTGAATCTTGGAAGCTAAACAGGTTCGGGCCTGATTGAAATCTGGATGGATGACTTAAATGTTGTGGAGCGCCCAGAGAGCTTTGGTTGCAGGCGGTATAGAAATGAAATGTAACTGACAGCACAATAATATCCATGTCTGTTTCCAGGTAATCAAATATAGGCTTCTAGCTTTAATCAATATACATTTCAACTGCAGCCTCAAAGAAGTCAAGTAATAACTTGAGAACATCAGTAACTGCCTCCCATCAGCCCCTGGAAACAATTCCTTGGGGCTAAATGTCGTTTTACAATTCCTGAATCTATGCAAGTTTGGCTGAAAAATGACACTTGATCAATTTATGGACAATTAGAACTTTTCAAAGTTACAAGTAAACATCGATGTAACATAAGGCATTCCTCCACCACCCGGGTGCACTTTGAAAGCACTATCTTCAGTACAGGGAAACGTGTACTATTGTCCACAGAATAACTTTGGCAACAGGGTACTCATGATTCTTGGAGTTGTGCCTAGAATAAATATTTCCAACTCTACTTCACATAGGCATTTTTGGCTTAGAAATAAAGGCTCTCAGAGAGCAATATATCCAGCTTCAATTTTGCTTATACATCCTGCAGACATCAATCTTTTATTTGAACTCTGTATCTAAAAACCTTATGTAGTAATTTGATGTTTCGTGAATATGTTCCCATGTTTTACTTTCTAGTTGTAAGAATTTGCCACTAGAATTCTTACGGGTTTTTTTTTTAAAAAAACCCAACAACTGTGATATAATGTGCTGTCATATAAAGTAGCCATTTCTTTCCCATTAAGGAAAGTATGTCCCTAATTTAAAATATGTGCACATTCCTCAGAGTGTTTAGTGTCTGACACTTGAAAGTATTTGGCATCTGATCCCTTTGCAAAAATACTGTTAATCTGCACAAAACCCCTCTGTAGCAGGCAGGCAGTCTTTCAGGGCCTGTGGGCACTTTGGGCAACGTGAAAAACTGTCTGGGCACTACTGCAAAATGGCTACCAAAGGAGGCATGGGAAAGGGCAAGTAACCTGCCCCAAAGACAGTACAAAGCAAAGCTGAACTGTGTGCCCAATTCCTTTGAATGTATAGTTTTCAGCACTGAAAGGAACCTATCTCACAGTGATCCACACTACTAGTAAGAAAAGGAGGTTGCTGCTGCTGCTTTAGCAGATAGGATACAGCACTTGGTGAGCACCAAGAAAGGTGCTGGGTGACCATTGGTGCCAAGGCGCCATGTTGTCTATCACTGTTCCATTCCATGGAATAGGAAACAGATGCACCTCAACCACATGAGCTCTAGTTCCTAAAGCAGTCACTGGCAGCTGTGGTTCCAGATTGCTCCTTCAATTCTGGGATTACCTCATGCTTCAAGCACGGAAACCCCCCCCCCCCCCCCGATTAAGAATGGGCAGATCTGTCAGTGTTGGTTTCTTTTCATTTTTCTCATCACTTTGACTCTTTTTAAGCGTCAGTATCTGCCTTTTTGAATGCATTTTCCCAAAACACACAGTTTTGCAAGTGGCTATCCTAATATAATGTACATTTGAACACTATTATCTCCAGTCACTGACTCTCAGCCTTACTGCTCACAGGGATGTTCTGAAGGTAAAATAGAGAGAAGGTGGATAACAATGTAAGCCACTTTGGGTTCCTTGCAGGAATAATGCCAGGATAGAAATATAAGTAAATAAAGCATCCAATTTTATCTCCATATTTTGATGGGAGAACTCATTGGCAAAATTGAGGGAAAAAGTGAATTTCAAAGGATAGCTGTCTTTGGAGCCACGTAGTGGTTTCAAAGTAAGAAATGAGGTAAGTTCCCATCAACATGTTAACAGAATGGGTTTCTCGCTCAACTCTGCTACTAACGCCCTCTCAGGGCACCACTGTTTTCTTGATAAAGAAGGAACAAGGAAGTGGAGCAGGCGGTGAGGCACAGGAATTGGAAGGCCGGTTCTGACAAAGGGCACCCTGTAGCTGGTTTTGGTGGGGTGACCCTGGCAGCGGCTGAGATGATGTTGCCTGATCTGATGCCTGCTGAAGAGGTGAACATGCAAACCAGAGATAAGGCTAGACCTTAGAAGCCCTAAAAGCAAAGGAACAGACTTCTTGAAACTAGCTGAGAGTTTTTACCTCTGCTGCTTTAGAAGTTTGCCTATCGGCATAATTATTTGTTTTTATTCTGTTCAGTTGCCTTAAAAGTGCTCCAGATGGTTTATCTCAACCATGTTTGGAATACCTCCCAAGTGCTTTGACTAAATTAGGCTCCACAGGATATTTTGAAGGGCGGGGGGAGGTAGATGGTGTCCCAGGGTTCTTCACAGCCCAGCATTTCCCCTCTTATCTTTTACAGACTTTGGATGTGAGCCAGAGAAAGGCCAAATAACTTGGCCAAAGCCATGTGGGAAGTGTGTGGTAGAGAACAAAATTGAACCCAGGTTTCTGGCAACCTAAGTAGCAAACTTGTGGCTTCCCTTCTTTCCTTGGGTTGCTGTAGTTAGCCAGAAGTACGTAAAATGTGTGACAGGTCCAAGCGATCTGCCAGGTTAATAGCGAAAACTACGGAAGTGATAGCGGAGCAACGTGAGACCTGTCTCATAGGCATGCCTTGATCTGAAAGGGCCCGGCGTGGCTACAAAGGGTATTGCTTACTCTCCACAGCAGGCTCCTTTCAAGTTGCTGCTTCTTAACACAAAAGTACTGTTAACCCACTGCTTAGGTTCCTGTCTTGTAGTTCATCCTACTTTGCCAGCCCCCACAATGGGACAGAGAGGTTGAGACAGAGTGTGATGTGGTAGTTCGGGCACTGGACTGGGACTCAGATGATCTGGGTTCTAGTCCATGCTCAGCCAAGAAGCTCACTGGGTGACCTTGGGCCAGCCACAGATTTTCAGCCCAGCCTACCTCACAGGACTGTTGTGAGAACAAAACTGGAGCTTTGTCAGTCATGCTGGCTTCCTCACAAGAAGAAAAAGGGTGGGATAGAAACACAATGCAAAATGACAACAACACCCCCTTTGGAAATTCTAGGGCCATTATCACTACTGGACCCTCCCCCACACATCCCCTCCCAAAAAGTGCTGCAATAATTAAATGTTGCTATTTTCAATTCCATAGCAGCTACAGAGGATCAAAGGGGCCGAGTTTAGCTTGCAAGTGATGGGGAGATCACCTGCAGTAACCAGTGGGATGTAAACTTTCTATTTTTTAAGTCTCAGTCAGTGACACCCCCTGATCTATGATCTATCTAGGATGATGATGCATTGCAATAAAAGCAAAATCTGGGATGCAAGTGAGTCCTTGAGGGTCATGCCCTGGGGACTGCCATTTATATTGTGAGAGAGCCTCCCATTGGAATGAATGCAAACTGCAGGCTTTGAAGGCCTGACCTGGTTCATGACTGCAGCAGGGAAGGAGAATCTTAAAAAGATGCATCTTACACCCTCCCTCCCTCCCTCCCTTGCCAGATTTCCAGGTTGCTTCAGGACCTGCACCTGCAGTTTCCTGTACTTCCATGTTAGCTATGAAGGAACAGAAGGCCCTTCTTTCACATTCGACTCCTGGCTGATGCAAGTGCAAAGGAGAAGAGGACTCATTGCAAGGCTTACTCTGCCAAGAAGCCCTCCAGGCCCATCCCAGGCCCTGCTGTGGTTGCCAACCCTCCTGCCCCATTTGATGTCTCTTTGGCACATTGGCAGAGACAAGCCAGGTGAGACATGCAGAGATGTCATTGAAGTGCCTGTTTGGCCACCGGAAGAACCTTTCATGCAGGATTTAGGGAGGCGGAAGATCTACTCACGAGGAGAAAAAGCCAGCTTTAACCAGAAAAACAGATGAATCAGAGAGCACAAGACTTCCTTTTTCTTCCACACCTTTGCTTCGTGAAAAGCTCTAACTGAACTGTCTTGCTAACTAAGCTGGACTTGTCTGGAAGCGGGTTTTTTTTGTGGGGGGGTGTTGTTTATTTAATTTGCTGAGTGATTTACATTGTGTTTTTAAATTGTATTTGTTTTCTGATGTTTTAATTAAGTTTTTGATGTTGCTTTGAATGCTATCTTTGGTGGGTTAATGGCATGGTAAATACGTATGTCAATACTTGGTTCCTGCTATATGTTCAGGGCACTCCCCAGCCAGCAGGGGGACCTAAGAGGAGGAAATGGGGCCAAGGAGAGGAGGCCCTGCTGGGAGGCTGGACAGCTTTGAGAGAATCTGGCTGACAGGATAGAGACTCCCCATCCATGCCATGGAAGATGAAAGTATTGTGCACTGGGCTTCCCCCCGTGGGCACACGCAGACACACACACACACACACACACACACACACACACACACTCAATTCTAGACACGTTCACATGCATCAAAGTGACAGCAGCACTAAAGTTTATTTAAAAAATGCAAGATAGCTTGGTGGTTCTTAGTTTTGAATTCAGCTTCCTGGCCATCTTGGAGCACCTTATTTCCCTTTTCATCTCTGTTATTTTGGGAGGCAACAATGTGCTTATGTGCTTGCCCAGGGCCTAAATCCATCTTCATTCCCTTTAAATTTGTAAGCCATATGTCAGTCCTGCAAGCCCTACCATATCCTGCCAGTATCTCCACTGATCTGGCAAAAGTTCAAAATTGGTACAAATGCATTTATTCTAAAAGCTGAGATTGCTTGGGAAATAGAGTTATTTGTATATTTATTTATCTTGAAACTTTTCGCTCATCACATGGCTCAGCAGACTTCTTCGAATGGCTTTCGCTAAAACATGAAAAACACTGCATAAAACAGTAAAATGGAACCAATTAAAAGAGAGACAAATAAAATGGTGTCTGAGGGCTCTTCCAAACCCAACACTTCCCCTCTTATCTTTTACTGATTTTGGATGTAAGCCACAAAAAGACTCAATACCTTGGCTCTAAAGCAATACGGGAAATTGATGGTAGAGAATGAAATTCAACCCAGGTTTCTGGCAAAGTACCTACCAAATGTAGGCCTTCCTCCCACAATTAACCAGAAGCATAAATGATAAGTGATGTGTGGAGAAACACCCTGAGAAATTTTGTTAATCTTATCAAAATGTCTCCCTCTGCTCCCCTCAAAATACCTTGGAAGTTTTTTCTTGAGAAAGAAGCCCCAAACTGACTTTGATTTTTGCTGCAGATTTATGTGGACTGGAAAACCAATTCACCCTGGCTTCTTCTAATCTTAGTGGCTCTATAGGAAAGAGTATGCATTTCCAGACATGGATTGGGGCTATTCTCTATACATAGTTTATCTGCATTTTCAGAGAATGGTTGGAGAGAAAAGTCTATCCCGGCTATTAATGTTCATCTGTGTTAGACGAAATAAGTTGAAACTCCTAGCAGGTAAACCAAGGCACCATGGGCACATGCTAATGAATAAGCACAGGATCCGGGGTATTTATAGTGCGATCAAATGCCATGCAATGTGGTAGGAGTTTCAAAGCTTGCATGAATGGAGGTGTGCCACTTTGTAACACAAATATGTACCAATTGTCACTTTGCAGTCCTTGCATTGCCTGAGAATGAGAATGAATGGTTGTAAGATAGGTTCAAAGCTATTTTTTAAAAAAATTGTTTAATTCAGGCACACTAGGGAAGGTGCACATGACCATTTCAACCCTCGTACTGGCGCTGGGGCTCTTTTTAGGAAGGTTCCTTCTATCCAAGGGCAGCATGTACCTTTCCTGTGAAGTGCCTGGCAGAACCTTGAAAACTTTCCCCCCTGCGCTGCAAGGGGTCTTTCTTCAGAGAGTAAGCACAGCCCCAGGGAGCTTCTGCTCAGAGGTGTGTCCCAATACCAATCCACCCAATTCCTTCTCAAACCCCTCACTTTAAAGGGGCCCTGAATTTTGACAGTCTTGCTCTCCCACACACCGCAGTCAGCAAAAGCCCTCTGCGTCTTCCTTGTGGAGTTGCTCCCCTGCCCTTCACTGAAGGAGCAGGACAAAAAGAAAGGCTGCTAATCTGGTTCCATTGGGTGAACCAGATTAGTAACTCCAACTAAGAAAAGTTACATTGCCATGCGGTCAGCATGCACCAGAATTTATATGGCATTGGGAACTGCAAGACAGGAGAAAAATGTAATAAAAGCAATCTGAAGAAATCCAAGATGTAATAAGGAGAATGGTTTGGGGAGTGCCGTGTGCTGCACCAGAGAGGCAGGCCTTATAATGCCCGACAGTGTGGAGTGAGGTACCCTTGTGTAGTTGTCCCCAGCAGCAGCATAACAGTGGGAAATGCTGTCCATACAAAATGGTCAAAAGTCTTTTTAAAAGCATAGTTAATGGTGCAGGCCAAGGTAGATAAGTGATTCTTTTCCCTTAGAGGAAAATGCCTACAATGTGAAAATATGATGGTGGAATGCAAAAAATCAGTTGTTCTATTTTTGGTATATTTATTTTTTTTTAAATTTGGCATTTGGCTACACATATTGTGAAAGTGTTTGTGAAAGGTTAAATCAATGCTCCTGACATGTCACACCCACTGTAAAGAGCAAATTGTACATGTGTGTGCAACATACCTACTAACCTATGACTAGGAGGTGATCATGCTCATTTTTATCTTATTATAATATTTTATTGCTTGCCCTTTTAATGGAAAGAGCAAAGTCAATTTTGTCCATTTTAAAAATCAACCCAATAAAACAGCTTGGAAATTGCAGACCCTGAGAAAAAGACCTTCAAATCTGCCATTTCCACAAATGTAACAACAGTCAGTTGGACATTCTTAAGATAGCAGAATGGATCTGTATTACTTGTTTTTTTAAAAAGATATAATATTAAGCTCTCCATTGGAAAGCAATTAAAAATGCTCCATTCAAGATTGTAAAACTACCCACTTCTGATTCCAGTCTGACATTTTTATTGGGAATCTGAGTTATAACATGTTCAGGTTCGTTCCTCAGTGATTGGCTGCCGGACCTTCTTGCCAGCACTTTATAGCTTTATGGGAAAGTACAGTGTTTAAAACGCCTTTAAATCTACCGGCTACTCTGGCTTCTGAATTAAAAAAAAAGTTCTTCTTGACTTCTCAAAAATGCATAACAAGAGCCCATGTTTACTTAAAAACATCTGCTCCAACCTTTTTGGTCTGACATAAAAAAGAGACTGATGTTTTCCATACTTTCCCTGTGTGCTTGTGTCAAACAATAAGAGAGTATAATTACTCTGGGTGAAACTCTGGCCGCTGGCCAAGAACCACCGGTGCACTGCGCTCTCGTGCCTGCAAGTGAAGCCTTGACAGGGCCCAGTCTGTTATGCCGGTTATGCCGTCCATTCTTTCTGCTCATGGTTCCAACAGCACAGCATCTGAACGATCTACTGCCGTCTTCTTTTGCGTATACATTAATACCAGTGGGATGGAAAGGAATAGAAAGGTTCACTTATTAGTCTTCTGCAGAAAACAATGACAGTGCTTGCTTTCAGCAAGTTTAGCCCTAGAACTTGATTGATTGATTGATATATTGCTTAGGGTATTCAAATATGTCTCCAAAGAAGAATCTAATGCATGAAGACACATCATAAGAAAATATCAAATGCATGTGTATTTGAGGCATTTATAAAAATATTAAAACCAAGTATTCACAACAACCTAAGTAACATATAAGCTGGGCAGCACATTCAGTCAAGGAAGGCCTGAGTAAAAAGATGGGACTTGAAGTGATGCTGCAGACACACCAAGTCCTTCCCAAATACAACTCAGGAGGGCTTTCAATAATGTTGGTGCTGCCAACAACCTACTCCTGGGTCGTTACAAGAACTCAATCTGCAGGTTGTGGTACAACCCATGAGATTTCCTTCAGGGATCTATCACACACATCTACATCAAGGAAGACCATCCCCAAGCCAGTCAGAGCTTTATATGGCATCAAGACCTTGAACTTGGCTCAATGGCAAATAAGAAGGCAGTGCACCTGTAATTACGCATGCACACCACTGTCTTCTCCAATGTGAGTTTACCTGTCCAGAGGTCCGTCTCCAAGAATGTCTGGCACCTGAGGTGAGAAGAACCAGGAGAAAAGGTGTTCTTACCTGTGGCACCTTATATATGGCATTTTCTCCCCAGAAAGATTCACCTGTCATTTTCATCGTTGCCAGATAAATGTCCTTTCCCTCCTATACTTTTAATTTGTGATGGAGTTGGATTTTAAGTTCTGACATTTCATTTTATTATTCTTGTTTATATATTTGTGGGTTGGTATGCTCTAGATTTGCCTTTTACACTGCCTTTTGCCTTTTAGCCTTTTGCCTTTTAGAATACTTTTACACTGAAGAGTGGCATATAAATTGATTATATGAACAAGCAAATAAATTACTATGACTCATGCCAAAATGCTTATGGAAGAACAGAAGTGGGACCAAAGACTGGGAAGTAGTAGTCTCCTCTCACAAAGAGAATGGCCAGGTGTATCTTTTTCTTCAGAGTAACATACCAACACTGCTGTGGTAGAGGGCATCTCTGAAAACACACCCAAAAAATGTTAGTAAACATTCTCATGTAATTTGGTGTGCGGTTAAATGTAATAACACAGTTTTTTAAAACCTCTTTAACATATTGTATTGCAGTTTTTAAAATTATTTTTATAAGCCACCAAATAGATCAAATGAATTCCCTAGGTGGCAGAGAGCAATAAAATACAATCAATCAATTAAAACTTTCATCAAAAATAACTGATTATTAAAAAGTAAGCACCGATGAAACAAGAGAGATACCCTAAGGATGAATAAATTGATAACAGGCTAAGTTTTTCCAGGCCAGAATGCACTTTAACCAAGGCATGAATGCCATCCTGAGTTGCCCTGTTTATGCTCCCGTCATGCACGCATGCACATACACACACACACACCTTCTACATTGGTGTAGGGAAAAGACACAAAACATTCTACCAGAGGAAAATTAAATACAAGAAATACAGATAATGATGATTACTTTGAAGCTTAGGCACACAGACAATCGTTAACAGGGATGATTTTCAAAGTAGCATGGCCGTACCGCTATGGCATGGTTAAGGCGCATCCTCTCAGTTCAAGCCATGCTTTTTGAGAAGTATTAATTCAGCAGTTTCATGCTGGATTCTCTTGCAAGTTCCCCTGTTTGAGAAGAGCCATTGCAAGGCTCCCAGCAGGTTGTCCTACAAGACTGAAATGCTTGCGTGTTGCTTTTGTAAGTTTTGCCCAGATTCAGCCCAGCTGGGTGTCCACTCCTTCCTCTCTGGCCTAGACGTAATGCATGGATATCACATGGGATGATGGGCAGGTGAGTGAACCCCGAATACTGCAGCTGACAATATGAGGTCCTGTAATAAGGCTGACTGAGTAAATGCAGGGACCAAGCTGGCTTCAGGGCTTTTTTAGAGTCCACTTCCTAGGCTGGCTTGGCCTGCTGTTGCTCTTTCAAGTTCAGGGCTGTCTGTAAGTTAGGGTGAAGAGGATCCCAAAGGCATAAGAGGGGAGTATCATTGGTCAGAATGGACCACAAATTCTTGGTGGCAGTTGGGACGGTTTAGCTCTAGGTGACTACAAGGTGTGTTTTGTCATTTTTCTCTTCTAGGTCTGTCCTGTAGTAGATCATTCCTGGGTACCAGCCCGGCCTTGCAGAACTGATTTTTCACTTCACAGGGTAGGTATCGTAGTCTCAGAAATGCCTTATGTGAACCCTTAAGTTGTGATTCTCTGTGTACCTGAGCTTCCACCTGAGGTGTTATGGTGCCACTGCCCTGTCTCAGTCAAAGGATTTTGTAGGAGAGAGTACCCAGAAGTCACCAGCTTCCACTCAAAACCCTTCTCTATTTTTTTTCCTCCTCCTCCTCCTCACCATCATCATCATCATGTCTTTTTTCTTTATGTAGAAAATTCATCAAGGAAGGAAAGATGGAGCAGCTGCACAGGGCCATCCGCTGACTGAAGCCAGGAGTCCTCCACCTGAACGCATTTTGATCTGCGATCAAGAAGTTTATCAACATTCCTTTGATTTGACCTACATGCAAACATTTCAGCTTTAACATGTGACGAGCACTTCATTCCCCTTGGAACATAGTGCTATTTTTTCCTCCTGGGATGGGCATGGTCATGCCCAGTATCAACATACGGGCCTTCCTTCCCCCAGGGCCTACATGATGGCACTGAGCATAGTCAAAGCCAGTAGTGGGTTGGTCCTGGGCTCCCCTGCCCCCTTTCTTTCCCTCATATGCACAGACTGCCTCCTCCCTCTCTCCTACAGAGCAGCCTTTCATCAAGATATTGGGATCTGGGAGGTAAGGGTGGAACTTTCCCTCCTACTTGCTCCCCATGGCTCCCTTTCCTTAGACAGTGGAGGCTTCTCCCTGCTTACAGCAGAGAGGTGATTGCTGTAGCCTTCCCTGCTCCATGGTTTCTCTCACAAATAACATTCTCAAGAGAGAAACTACCTAGGCTTAGATCATAATTCACCGCCCTACTCTGCCGTATTGCATGGCTTCTCTTTCAAGAATGGTATGGAGAGAGAGTAGAATAATAAAGTAGTCCATTGTAGGGTGGATGAGAAATACAGGAATGCAGGCGGACCAGCAACCATGGTAGAATTTTCCAGGGCAGCAAAGACACAAAGGAGAATTCTGAGGCACATTCTGCCACTCCTGGGTTCCCACCTACACTGATGTGTAAATATATTCGCCGGCTTAGGCTGGCATTCCACTGCTCTGAATAAACAGGTTCTGGTCCATGAATCCCTAGGCCATGCTCTCTTAGTTTGCCTCTGAGGCACCGCTGTTTTTGCTGCAACAGACTAACATGAGCCATCTCGCTGAAATGTGCAAAGGTGGACATTGATTTCATAACAGTTCCAGCTCGTTCATCACTGCTGAAAATAGAGTGGCGTAAGTGTCCAGACACATGGTTGCAAGAGTCCCTCACCTGAGGCTGGGTCCCTTTAGATTGTTCAGTTCCGTATAGGTTGAACCACATGGTGCATGTGCCAGAAGGCACATATTAAGATAATAAGTCAAGTGGGGCAGGACTCAATATCCCCCAGTGGCAGTTTGCAGATTGGCATGATTTTGTCCCTGGACCTCGGAGAATACAATTCCATGGGCCAACTCAATATGACTTGAGCCTTCCTCTACCTGCTCCCCTCCAGTTGTTCTGAACTGCATCCCTGACCATTGGCCATCTATACTGATGGGAGTTGGAGCCCAAAACATCTGGACGGCACCCAGTTTGGGAAGGTTGGGCTACACAGTGAGGGCAACTACGGTGATTTTTTTTAAAGTAAACATTCTTTTCTTTATTTTATCTCCCACCTTTTTTTTCTGCTTATAGGGAACTGAAGGTGGTCTACATAATTGTCCTCCTCCTTTTGATTTCTCTTCACAAATACCCAGCACATTTCATGGTAGAGTGAGGACTAGAACCTGGATCTCCTGAGGCCCAGTCTCCAGAGGCCTACACTTTAGCCATTATGCAACACTGACCCTGTGTGTTGAAAGGCTGAAAATAGCCAAACAGGAAGATTTGACATTGCCTCTCCCCCTCCAAAGAAAGGGGAAGCAGATTCATTTTGGCCATGAGTCTGCTATCTATGATTCTCCCTGTGAACAGACACGGGGGTCCTCAGATTAGCGACATCAGAAGAAGCTCTCCACACATATCCAGACACACTGAGCTCCTTCATCACCACTAAAAGTGGAAAAACCTACCTCACTGGATGGCAAACTAAGCATTATTTTATTTCTTTAATCCTTATTCACAGGCCGGACTAATTTCTGCGGTACTATGCTTAGCTACAAACCCTTTAAGCAGTTGCTATATGAGACAAGCTTCCATTCATGCGGCCATGCCAATATTAAACCTAACCTCTAAAGCTGTTCCTCTACCACATAAATATAAGTTTGGTTTTATGGCACTTGCTAAGAAAGCAAAGAGTTTCACATTCAATCAACCTTTCCCAGACTTCACACTACACTTACTGCAGGATCAATGCAAAGTTATATGAAAGTACAACAGTATGAAGCTGTTTATACCCTTTAATATTATAAGTCAGCTTTTGTCATAAATCTATCCTGATCGCACATAGCTGAAGCATGAGCTCATGCCCTCTCCACACACGCTTTTTTCCCCCTGGTTTCCTTCTTTCTTATTACGCTTTGCAAACTGAGTGGTGTGTGAGTTCCTGTCATGGTGCTGACTCTATTACAAAGTGCAATGGTAATTTACGTCCCTATATTGACCAAGCCGCTTGTAGGGCCATTCTACTGAGTCAAGGTCCTTAAAGTTTGGCTTGGTTTGGTTTTTTGAGCAAGGAAAATCTAAACTGCAAATTCATTTACTGTTGTCATTGGCACAGTCTCAAGGGGGGCTTGATCATTTACCTTCCCTGGGACACTGGACTCATAACAAAACTATTCAATACAGAATGGTTCTGTCCCACTGCCTTCCTCTTTGACGCTCTTATTGTTTGGAGAGTGAGGAACTCCTAGTTTCTTAGATTTGAGGTGCCTTATAGTATGAAAACATTGCTCAAACCCCAAGCTTTGTGGGCCCTGTGGTAGCATTTCCACAAAAACCTCAGTAGAATACTCATTATGCAACACTGTCTCTAATCCCAAGGGAACACTTTTCCTCTCTCGTACCTGCTGTGCATATGTGGCCTCCTCCCACCCACCTCGAGTGCTGGTCTGTGTCTCGATCAGGTAGGGCAGGTCTCCCTCAGGTAGGGCAGGTCCTGCCCTTAGGCAGAACTGCTGCGTCAGGCATCTAATCTTGCACGTCATGAGAGGGCAGCAAAGTGCAAGCTATCTCATTCATTGCTGCCCTTTTACACCTATGGAGGAAAAGCATCTGGAAAAGCCAGAATCACTTTGCCAGCCTCGGATGCTGGGCACCTAGCCCTGGGGAGGGGGCACCCTTTACTGGGCCCCCTACAGGCAGCAAAATGATCAAGGGAGCTGCCGGTTTGATACAGAGATGGAAAAAAACCATTTTCGCAAACCTAGTACAGGAAGGCAGGCTGATATGTTTTCTCCTTGTTATAGCCCTTTATATTTAGCAAAGAAAGGCCAGGCAAGCTGGCTGGCTGGCTGGCTGAGTCCCGCTAAAGGTATGGATGGGCAGAATTGGTACAATCCTTCTTTTCTTCTTGCATGTGCCAGAGCAGCTCTAAACAGTAAGTTGTTGTAGTTCAGTCCTGTCAGGACTGCACCTACTGTATAAAAAAACTACAGCCTTTTTACCCTGTTCTCATATATATATATATATATATATATGAGAACAGGGTATATATACTATATATACTATATATACTAGATACTATATCTAGTATATATGAATATATATATATATATATATATATATATATACACACACACACACATACATACATACATTCATATATACTAGATAGTAAAGTGATTTATTTAGATTGGGAGCATGCCAGACAGAAATATTTAAATCCTACTTTTGGAAGCAAGAATTATCTAATCACTCACTAGCTTTTATACTTAACCATTTATCATGGGGACATTAATCCATTAGTGCTTATTTTCCATCTCTTTCACTAGCACCTAGCTTTGAACATGGTCAAATCTGGCTGCAGTTCCCCTCCCCCTTATCATATATCATAGTTACATGATAGGTCACACTGACACTGAATCCAAAAGGGGAGGAATAATAATAATAATAATAATAATAATAATAATAATAATAATAATAATAATACTGCACCTTGCTTGAACCTGGCACCTAGATCTACTTCCACTACTAGCAAAAATACTGTATGTGTGAGTTCTGGAATTAGTCTTTCATCACTAGGCCTGGACTGTAGAACAGCATGAAGAAATGGCACTGAATAATTCTCCATAAAAGAAAGAAAAAGGTGTTGGGTGGGGGAGGAGAACTTTGTATTTATTTTTCTTACACAGCTTTAATTTGCATAGCTTATCAAGCCTTTTAGCTGTGTTTTTTATTCACATACTGCATCACGAAACAGCCAGTGCAGGGGCTTTCTTGGCATCCAAGCCAAAAGGAACACGCAAGAGGAAAGGAAGGAGGTTCTCTTGTGCATTGCCAAATCGAAGATTCAAAAGGTGGCACTGACACAATCCTCACTCTGAGTGCAGCCCAGAAGTTCAAAGCCTTGATCTCGTCTCACCATGTGCTCCCTGGCTCTTATTTGCAGCGGCTTCCAGCAATCTAGGTATAGGTGAGGCAAGGGCAAGCAGAAAGAAGAAGAAGAAAGGGGAAAAGAAGAGATCAGGCAGCCTGTTCCTGGAAGCCTTCAGGCTTCACCATGTCTTGTGCAGTTGTATTGCTGCTGATGGGAGTGGGGCCATGTCATTATTAAATCTTATCGGGTACTTTTCCAGAATAAGCACTTTGTACTATCGTATGCCGACGAAGCCGTTGGCCCAAGATGGTCTGTTTCTGCTCCCCCAGCCTGGTGTCCTCCAGATGTTTTGCACTGCAACTCCCAGCATTCCTGACTATTGACCATACTGGCTGGGGCTGGTGAGAACAGATGACTGAGGAAGAGATGGGGAAGGCTGTTACATTCTGGCTCACCAGAGTCAAAGTCAGGGAAGCATTTCCCAACCTGAAATTCTTAATCTGAAAGCTGGGAATGCCACATCCAGTCCAGCCTGGTTGGCACCAGATTGGGATGGCCCATGTGCCGCAAACTGTGTCAAAACCTCTTGGCAAGTGGAGTCGAGAAGGTGCAGGTGGTTGGGCAGCTTGGGATCAGATGCGGCATCCCTAGCCAGGAATTCTCAAGGCTGGGCCTCTGTGACATAGGAGAGCCATAACCAGAACTTCAGGTGGTGCAGAGTCGAGTTGATTGAAGCATATGGGGTCACCAGAGAATGAATTCACTAAAACTTCAAAGATGGGTGCCCAGACAGAGAGTCCTTAACCTCATTCAGTAATTCTGCAGCTGACGAATATGGAAGGCCTGGAGCAATTTTTGTTTTCCATGATACCCCTGATGAAGAAGCAGTCTCTGTATCAACGAGCCATAAAATTATCGCCTTTCTGCTCACATGTATAAACCGAACATGGTGAAGGGAAGTTGGATTGTGAAATTGTGGTGTGGTGCAGCCATGGCTTGCATGGAAGTAACGACAGCAGTTTTTAATAAGTAGGGATGAATGCAGATGTCATCTGCCACGCCATTTAGCCTTCCCCATCCCCTCTGAGCTTAGCTGCAATCCTCACAATAGTTGGAGGGAAATGAATTTTTCCAGCAAAAATATAATGCTTCTTGTCATAATATAAAGCATTTGAGGTTGGCTCGGTCTTGGACAATTAAGACCAATTAGAGTATGACAGACCTGTTCTCTGTGGAGACACAATTCCTAGAACTGATTCTTTGATCTGGATCAACACAGCTGCCCTGCATTTTGAGACTCTCCTTGGGGGTGCGGAGTGTCAGAATCTCGGCTGCTCTGGTGGCCAGAAGCAAAATAACCCCCACCATAGTGACAGGATCATCCCAGGCCCTGCTGGAGGTCCCAGTCTCCTGATGAGCACCAACTGGGAGCTCCTGGGGAAGAGCCACAGAAGAGCAAGCACTTCCCTCCAGAACTGGCCTCAGCAATGCAGATTCACCTGCAGCTGCAGTGCCTGCACCTTGCCTGGCCGTTCCTGCTGTGTCTCCTGCTTTGCTGTTGCGCCTGCCTCTTGCCTGACCTACACCTGCCTCGCCATGCATCCCACCTGTCATGTTGCCTCAGGAATGCAGGTTTGTGTGCTAGCTGTGGCTCAGCTCCTGCATCTCGCCTGGCCCTTGCTGCACTGGTCTCCTCTTGCCTGCTGCATCTCGATGGGCATCTTGCCTTGCTGTGTCTCCTGCCTGCATCTGGCCTCATGCTTGCCATGCCTCTCACCCATGGCTGTGCCATGGCTGTGGTGTGGACTCGCCCTGCTTTTGGACCCTGCCTTGCCCGGAGTTCTCTTGCCCTGCTCCTGGTGCCTCTGCTGCTCTTTTCCTGTCTCTGGCTGCCCAAGTCTCAGCCCTGGACCCTGACAATGAGGACCACCCATTCCTATGGAAAGGAAAAGAAAGGACTAGAAATGGACTGAACAATATGAAAAGCACTTCTAGAAGAAGAAGGAAGTTCTTATTTCAGATCATGAGTGGCAGTTGGAAAAATGCTGCTTCAACCTGCAGAACCCTAGCAGTGATTTCTCAAGAAATGAGTGTGGCACAAAAACAGCTTTTGTTCCCAGCTTTGTAGATCCTGGTGATATTACTAGCAATCCCAAATCTTAAATTTGGTCTTTACCTGCATAAGATAAGCCCCCAGAGAGCTGTGGCTGTGAGGCAGTATAGAAATTCTAATGCTAATGCATGTATGGTAAGACAAGAAGCAAAGTAAGAGGCAACATCCAGCATCCTTGGACTGCTGTCTGGGCCCCACTGTACTGACAGGCCCACTGCTGAGAGGCCCTGGACCTCATCCTTAAAAAAATAAAAATAAAAATCTAGCCTGACACTCCAAGCAGCACCAAGTAGCTAAGTCCACTTTAATCCCCACAAAGCGGCCAGTTCGGCATCACTCTCAAGTAGGGGGGCTGCCCTTTCCATGTCCACAGTGCCCTGAAGCAACACTCTGTTGGGGCCATGATGGACAGCTGAGATCCTTGGAGCATCACCCAATGCCACCCACCACCTAAGACATCCCATGAGGACACAGGAGCTGCTACTTCTTGGGGGACACCATTTCACACACAGTCTGATAGCCACTCAACCACTTGGATTTGCTGTTTTAAGGAATGGAGGATAGATATTCCGCATAGCTGAAGATCATCTAGGGCAGGGCGGGTAGGGATGTCTTGCAGAGACACATTCTAGCACAGGGCACTTAGTACACATGCAGCCAGTGCTAAGAGGGGCTCCCCTCTTCTTTTTGAAATGGTTAAAAGGAAGAACCACTCCCATTCCTGTGGGGCAGAATATGGGTGCAGACATTCCACCCCCCCCCCCCCCGCCAAAGATGCATCATGCAGCAGCATCCCCAAGGGCATTCTAGCTGATTTTCAAAGCATGGAGTAGCAGTCAGGCTTGCTATCAATGTGCAGTGGCTCTTAACAATGGCCTTTGTTTCATCCTTTTAAAAGAAGAAAACGGGGAAAATCCATGGAGGCGTATGGGCACACACAAAGCATATAACGTCCTGGATTTCTCCCCTCTGCCTTCACTAGGAAAAAAGATTTCCATGCGGGTGGGGGAATACTTCCCAGTCCTAAGGTGGTCTGCATATCTTCTGCAAGGGCAGCAAGTCCCACACAGTTCTCCAAGCTCCTTTTGTTAAACAGGTCTGCCCGTAATGGAAAATGGCCCTCAGTTTGTATTAGCAGAATTCCAGACCTTCATGTTTTCCAGCATGTGACATCTGCACCACATCACCCAGTCATGAATGGTTTGGCAGAAGGCTTTATCCAAACCATGAACCATGCCTTGAGAACTTCAGAGAAGCAGCCAGGATCCTTATCTGTTAAGCCTGCAAATGTTCTATTGGCATATAAGAACATGCTATGTACATGTCAGCCAAAGGCATGCCAGTCAATGTCCTTTTGTTATTGTTCTCCCCTCTCCTGCCCCCGGCCCCCGTGTATCTTCAGAATGTAATTGGATTTGCTGAAACGAGGCCTGTGCAGGAAGGTAAGTTACAAACAGACTGGTCAAGAAAAACCATGTGCTGATCGACCTGTACTAAGGACAGAACTGGAGCTAAATTTAGTCCCAACTTAAGTAGACTAGAATAGAAGTATTGCTGGAAGGAGCCTAAAGGGCCACCCAATGTTGTGGCATGATCAGAAATGGCGGCAAGGGAAGCCGGTCATCAAATGGCTCCCCAAAGGGCAAAGCAAGGCACAACATGAATTTTCCAGAAGGCAAACTGGTTTGATGCCTGGCCTTCACTGGGTAAGACCAGTATAAAAACCTGGAAATCTACTCCCCACCAATGCAGACAATACCAGACGAGGTGGACCAATCGTCTGACCTGGTATAAAGCAGCTTCCTCAGCTACTTTATTCTACACTGGCAGCCTCTAGATATTTGGTTACTCACTTGCCCTTTTGCCACCATTTTCCATAATGCCGTCCATTTGCTACTAATCTCATGATTTTCCTCTGAAAAATGGGCTGGCAAGATTACAAAAACACTTCTCATGTTCACCATGTGCTTGATGGAAGCAGATGACCTCTCTCATGCATTTTGTTCCGTTTTTCTGTTCTGGCATCACCATGAACTGTGCACAGGACTGAGGAATGCTTCTAATATTTGCACCATACATAGATCTAAAGCTCAGACCTGCATTTGGATGCAAAAAACCCAAAGTAATTTAAGCCATATAGGTTGTTGAAAACAGTACAGTACTGTCTTTGTTCTATGGGGATTAAAAGTGCAGCTCTTCTTAAATATACATTTTAAAGGCATACTGGTTTGTTATACAAGTAATTCCATTCATCTGATTTATGTGGACTTCATTATCTGAGCAAGATAGATCATATATGCATATATTTTAAATAAATCAACATACTCTTTTTGAAACCTGTATTTCTGCAGCAAGCTAGTTGAATGTTTATATTTAATGACACCTTTGCCTATTCCTTTCATTTTCTCAATTAAAAGAGGCCTGTGCTGAGTTACGAAGTGTGCATTGACAAACGGAATTTGAATCATATTTTTTAAAAATCTGGATCAAATATCAAAGACAATGCAATTAATGGACAAACTTTTTTTTTCTTTTTCCCATTTTTGTGAGGGTGGGAGGAGGCTTTGGAGAATGTACATTCTCACATTCAAAAGGTAAGCAGAGGTATTTGACAAGATCCAGAAATTCTGTCATTATTTCAAAACACATCGAGTCAGTAGCTGGGCTGAATCATGACCTAATCTAATGGAATTGAATGAAAAGGCAGAGCACAAGCAGACTAAGTTTCAGAACCAAGTCCGGGCCAAATGAAGGGCTGCATCATCACCTTCCAAGGATTGATACTTCTTTGCTTAATAGGACTACAGTCTTTGATTAGCAGTGGCATCAAGCAGCTACAGATTTAATGGAGATTTAAAACCTGTACCATCATGAATCCGTGGAACCAATAGCAAGCAAACCCTACTGGTTGCACCCAAAGATATGCTAGCAGACAAAATGCAAGAGCTGATGTTGGAGAAGGTGTGCCACCAGCACACCTGCCAGTCCAATTTGTTGTCCAGGTACTAACTGTTGGGCAGCCTTGGGACTCCAGGGGTGCCTTATCTTCCAATGGAATTTAGACTGGACAGCGCTTCAAATAGAAAGCCATGTTGAAATAGGGGGCAATCCTCTAGCCATCCTTCAAATAGAGGCTTAGCTTCATGAAGAGGGCACTCAGCCATCCTGACCTCTGATTATCCCCTCCCTCCCTTTGCTGACATGCACGGATGCCAGCATTGCAGGAGCATTTTCAGAAGTGGTGCTGAGATCTCTGGTAGGTGTTTGTGGCTGAAGTTCTAATAGATCTGAGAGGACGAGTCTTACTCTGCTGTTCTCACAGGCCACTCCCCTAACTCTTTCTCTTTGCACTGATCAAACATTCTTGGCAGAAGGGTTGCTCCAGCAGTCCTCTGGTGTGGCTTCACCAGCACAGATTCCCTCTGCTGGCATGTCTTTGCACTCTGCCAGTGCAGGGATTTTTATATGGGGGTTGTTTGTTTCCTTGTTTTAGAATGCCTGTATCCCTGCAGCAAGTCTAAGCCAAGGGTATTGAAACTGCACCAGTAGTTTATCAGTCCGTTAAGGGTGTAATCCTATGCCTGTTAAGACAGAAAAGGACCTACAACTCCCTTTTTCTATCTAAACATGCATAAGATTACACCTAAGAAAAACACTCATAAGATTGTGCCTTAAGAAAGTTTAACGCCCTGCTAAAATGTATCTCAAGACCTTAAAAATGAGCATTAGCTCAGAATTTGTAAAACCAAAATCATTCCAATATAATTAATTAATTAATTAATTGCAGTCCTGCACAGAACTAAATTCCACTGAATTAAATGGGCTTCTTTCAGGTAATTGGCTCCAGGCTTGCTCCTTCAATTAGTTATACCCCATCAAAAGCCAGGCCTCAGCAGCGAGTGCCACTGCAGTTCCATGGCCCACTTAACACACGGGCGAGGATCTCTGGGTCAGCCCGTGTGTGTAATCCCGTTCATTTACATCCACTGAATATAGGTCCATCCAGCCTGCACAGCCTTTTCTCATGCAAAGTTCTATTTACCTTGCACTTGGTTTTGTTATTATTTTATTTTAGCTCAGCATTTGTAACTCATACTCTGAGATTTGCCACATTGTTTGACATAAGGGGAAGTTTCCAGATAGTGAAATTTCAGTTGCCAGGTGCCAGAGGCAATTCATCAGACGCTCATAAAAGAAAGATCAAAAGGCCGATGGTCTCCTCCTGCATCTGGGCTCCAGGAAGGAACACTTAGGGACTCCTCTCCTTTAAACAGCTCTCACTTAAAGGGCTCACTGTTTATAATAACAAGAGAAGTGGAAAGGGGTCAGGTCAAAAGCAGCAGAACAGCAGGTGGTGTTGTAAAGTTTTTGCTTTTTCTTACTGCAGTTAAAAGGAAGGTGAAATACTAGATGAAATGGCTTCATCATAGAACACTGTTTTCCTTCTTCCCCTTTTATTGGTAGGAGGTTGTGCTGTTTGCTTCAACATACCTGCGCCTGCGCCTGCAGGTAATATATAGGGAGATATATTTGTTACAGCAAATTGTTACAAAACAATAAACCACCAACACAAAAAATCTCCTTTCCAAGAGCATCCCATTTGGATTGCAGATCTTACTTCCTCTTCTTGTACAAAAGACCATCCTCTTGCCATGCATTTTACCCAAACAGCCATTTTCAGCCATCTCTATAAACCACCAGGGAGGCAAAGGGGAGGGGGTGGGCACAAGGAGACAGCCCCAGCTCCCCTTTATGTTCACCCCATGGCACGCAGCCTTCCCCCGCTCCAGGATGCATCTTCGAGATGCAGGCAGTGTGGTTTCCTCCAAGGCGGCTGCGAGTGAAAGGGCAGGGACTCTTCCTGGTTCAGAGAACCGGCACCCGGAATGCTGGACCTCACCAAACAATTCTATGACCCTCTCTGAACAATGTCCAAAGGCATCCTAAAAAGCTTGGGAGAATAAAAAGGGTTTCATCTGCTGGTTCTGAAAAGACCACAGAAGATTATGTTCAAAGCAGGAAAGTATATACAGGAGGAGAGACTTCTTCAGATAATCTGCTGCTGAGTCATTTGGGGCTTTAAAGGTCAGGGCAGGCATTTTGAATCAGCCCCAGAAATGGACCAGAAGCCAGTGCAGATGAGAAAGCAGTAGCAGAAGAGAGCGCATCATCCAGTTCCGCTTAGCAGTCCCGCTGTCCTGTTTTGAACTCGCTGAAATTCCTGACCGGTTCCAAAGGATGCCTATGAGCGATGCATTTGCAACCACCCAACCAGGAGGCGAGCGGAACATGTGCAGTGGTAGCAAGTCTTGCTCTGTCCAGGTATCATCTTCATCACCCTTACTAATTGGATTGCTAGCTGTCTTTCCCTTTAAAACAACTCAGTTCAATTTACACCAAGATGAAAGCATGCAGCCTCTAAAACAGCGAACTCAATGGCCACTAAAATCCTATGAGTAATAAACAATGCCAACGCTGGATGACAGGAGTGCCTGCGAAGAGCAGAAGTGCATTTGCCTCTCCAGAGCTGGTCAAACGAGTCCTAGCCAGGCAGGGGAGCCTCTCCTAGCAGAACCTCTGCCTGGCTGTCTGCACGGAGTCTCCTTATTGACCCACATCCAGTCTATTGGCACAGCCAGGCCTTGGTTCAGAACATCCACTGCCTCCCCTGGTTTCGATGAGAAGAAGCCACAGAGCCCAATGGCACCCACTTATTTGTGATATCTCCTTGGCCAGACGACCTCCCCCAGCAATTTCATGTGATGTCAAACAAGGCAGGGAAGAAAAAAGAGCCCTCTGGAGCCCCATCATGGTCAGGGGCAGAGCAGTGACCCACCAGCACCCCCTTCTGGAATCCACCATCCTATAGGAATGGAGCCACTACTGATGTGGGGTATAAAATGCTTGGGGGCAAGGGGAGGAAGGCTGTTGCTGTCCTATTTAGTGGGATGACAAGTTTTTCCCAATCTTGCCACCAGAACTAAAATGTTCAGTTTTCCTCTCCATTAAAAACATACCTGGCATCCGAAAGTAGCAAAACAAGCTACATCTGCTGAAATTCCCTCTGGTGGCCAGAGGCAAAAGGAACCCAGTCTGCGTTTGCCTCTGGCCACCTTACCCCTGGGCCATGTATTGAGTTTGGCGGGCTACAGGTTAGGTGGCTATGAGGACCAGCATCAATAGGACCTCTTCGATGGCCTCGGTGTCGATGCTGCTCTACAACCAAGTAGTGGGAATGTTGATGATTTGTTGTTTTCCTCTTCCTCTTTTAGAGCTTCCCTCCTGAATAACTAGAAGCACAACGTGTACTTATTCAGAAGTAAATCTGATTGTGTTCAGTGAGGCTTGCCTGTTGCCAGATGTCCTCATTCATATGGGCACAAAGCTCCCACATATACATATGTGACCGCCAGTGTGGTTCTGTGAGGGCCGTAAGCCAGGGGTGTGCTGCGTATGCGCTGCTCTCCCACCAAAATGGAGAGAGGCTACTCTGAAAATAGCAAAACTACCTCAAATACACATTCAGATCCAGGAACAGACATTTTATTTTTACAGATGTCCTCAAGGCATATGCATGTATATTTGTGACAGAAGAGAAATGTAGAAATGGTTAATACCCTGATATCCTAGCACATGGGCTAGTGCAATAGCCCTAGTATAAAAATAGAGAAAGATGGAGATTGGGGGAACGTGCATTTACCGAATGAGGAGGAGAAGGTGGCACTATGGAAATAGCAAAGCTGGGGATTGGATAGCACTGTGACCAAAAGAGCCTGGTAGTGGAGGTAATGGTGGACCATGGGGCGGAAATTGATAGATTTGGGAGGGAGGGTCACTAGCCACAGATCAGCTCAAGCACTCTTAAAGACTAAACTAACAAGAGCCAAACAATCTCCTTTGATAAAGCAATACTTGCAATGGTGGTGGGGAGACTGGAAGAAAGGCTGAACCATTTTAAGGGACCCTGGATCCACCACAGTTTGTTTTAAGATATATTTAGACCAAACTGGTATATTCCAGATGCTTACAGGTAAAGCTCCTGGCATTCCTGACCATTAGCCATTCTAACTGGGGCTGATAGGAGCTGAAGTCCAAAACATCTGGGAGGTACCAGGTTGGGGTAGGTAGGCTATTCAGACAAAGAGCCTCATCCATGGGCCTTCTCTGTCAAGTGCTCAGGAGGCTTTGTAAACTGTGTGTCCCGCTTAGGATGTTTTTGTAGCTGCTTTCCAGTGCTCAGTGCTCCTTGCAGCCCCAGAACACACAGCTAAAGCATCGGTCTGAGTAAGGCACCTGAATGCTTGCTAGAGCTGGCAAGTTGTGCTGCACTCTGGATGGGCCCTAGTTCTGGGGAAGTAGAGCGGGGAAGCAATGAGTCACGAAGAACAATATTAAAGCCAGCTGGACCTCATGCGAGCCCAAGAGCCGAGAAGCACTCACAGGGGAGGCACTTAAGAAGAAGCAGCAGCACATGGGCGGCCCACATGCCGATTTGAAAGAAAGGGAGCAAAGCACTTGCTTGCTCAAAGGCCGGGCCCAGTATAGGACACACCCAACGGAAACATGGTTCGGTTTTAGAGATTAGCAAGAAACTTCAAGGACGTTCTTGCCCCTTTATTGATTTACCTAAGAGGTGGGCAACCTCTGGGGTCATTTTCCACCTAACAGACCTTCCAGGCCCACACTGGAAGAAGCCGTTGTGTTAGCCCTTTGGAGCAAAACATGCTAAGTTTGGCCCATTTCACATCACAAAGTGCTATCAAAACCAATCTTTTCTGATTTCTTTATTTATCTGCTGCAATGAGGGCCACATGTGGCTCATCGGCCATGTGCTGCCCACCCTGATTTAAATCCATCTAGCGGTCCAGAATAGTGCAGTGCAATATTCAAAACAAACTGTGTCATCAACAGGGCTTGGGTGGTACTTGATCATTTCTGTCCTAGAGATTGGGATGCTTCAAGGGAGGGACATCTTTTTCGTCAGTCTTTCGATTGGTTGGTTTAAAGGGCCCTGTGGGTTGGATGGGTACACTGGCACAGCAATCAGGTGTGCATGAGCATTTGCTGGTGGTTACACAGTCCAACATTCTGGAACCTGCACATGAAGGAAGTGTTCCTGTTCCGTGGCAGAAGTGGGCAATCTTTTCAGCTGCACTGGTACATTTGTCCTGTTTCCCTCAATTCAAAGGTGCATCTGTCATTTCCCCATAAAATCAGCCCCCCATGGACTCTCTCTTTGCTGCCCCTCACCTGAGGAGGATGGGCACCCTTTCCTTCCAACACGACCTCTCTCTGCCCAGCAACACACCCACCTCCTCACCCTCCCACAATTTCCAGCTGCTGCTACACTGACCTCTCCTCCACTTCCTGCCTACCCACAATTCCCTTTTCCTTGCTTCCTTCTATCACCTCCTCCCTATCCACAGGCTACTTCAGCCCTTCCCTGTGTGTGTCCCCATTCACCTGCTTGCTCACATTCACTCCTTGTCACCTCTGCTGCTGCATCCATGGTCATTGTCGGGGACCACGGCCAACTGCCTGTGATGGGCTGGGAGTAAAGGGGGGCGGGGAAGGGACCTTGATGGCCCCGTGGCAGGTCTGGGCACATTGCCCTACCCTTGTTGTGTAGCACCTGAGCCTCTGTCGAAGCTGAGGGCTTTCATAATGTCCCTTTCAGCTTTTCAGATCATATCTTCTAGAGCAGGAATGAATTCCTGACTTGGGGTACCAAGTGGATGTCAGTTCAATGCTTGGCACACAGGGCTCGTGTAAGAGGACTGTGACATCCTCCGTAACACACTGCCAGGTTATGTGTGCATTGTGCTGAAGCATTGATTGACTGATTGATTGATTGATTGATTTCTATTGCAGATCAAAGTCATAGGGCAGTATCTAACGGGGCTGTGCCACTCACATACTTGTCACAGTACCAGCAACCAGTAGTGCAACACCAGTAGTGTAAGCTTGGCATGATGGGCTTCCCCGTGCACACCTTTCTTTGCTGAATCCTCACAACTCAAACTCACACTGTCCCATCCTTGCCTTGTCTGTATTTCCAAAACTTCTGAACAGTTGGAACGTTCATACATATTTATTTGTTTATTTCTTATTAGCATGTCTATGGAACCCTGTCTGCCAAAAAAAATTCCCATGATCGTGTACAGCAATTTAAAACAATAGAATTCCTGGAACATTAAAAACAAGAGTATTAAAATAATAAGAACTACTTATTTTAAAAGACTAAATTTAAAAGATGCATCTTTATGCCCTTTCCAAAGGTCAGGAAAGTGCAGGTGAATTGTAACTCCTGGAATGGCTCAGGAGAGAGAGAGCCCTTTCAGGCGTCTGCAGGTAATGGCACCCTCAAAAGGATTCTTAATATTTGGCCATGTTCATAGTGACTAGGTACAGACACTCAAAGCTGAATATGGATTAGTGTGGGTTGTCTCCAATTGTTGAAATCAGGGTTATTGCATTATTTGAACCCTGGTGAACTAACCAGCCACAGCCCATCAACCGCAAAGAACCCATGAACCTATGGGTTGTTGTTGGCTTGTGCACTGTGGGTTATTCACATAGTTTGTTATCCCAGTTTGCTATATCACACAACATAATAGCCCAGATGTCAACAGCAAGCCATGATTCAATGATAAGCCACACTCAACACTTGAGTGTGGGTTATCATGTTGTCAGAACCCCAGTCAGTGATTCTAATGTTGAGTCAATGACTATGGAGGGCTCATTTCAATAAAAAAACACACAGTGCTCTCCAAGCTCAGAGCTGCAGAGAAGGCATCAAAGACACCAGAATGTCTTTAGTTCAATGCTTCCTTTTGTTTGATTTTCTTTTGGCAGTAAGCTGGCAAATGCACTGTTTGGGTTTCCCCCCTGCAAATCTCTGCACTCACTACTTTAATTTGATACCTCATTCATCTCTCTGCACTGTTAACAAGTGTCCTAAAATATTGGCCAATGTCAGCTTTGACACTGCAAATAGACTTTGTTTTATTTATTGCATTTTAATCCTGCCCCTTAGACCTCAGCAATGGCTGCATATTGACACGCTGATAATGCAGAACAAAACCCGAATGCTGCTGGAATCGGTACAATCGTAGATTTACTCTTTGAATCAGAGTGGACAATAAGGAATAAACAGTGTCCATATACATGCCAATAATTTTGGACTGGCGATGATACCGTGGGTGTTATCCTTTTAGCGCCACCTCATTTGTTTTACAAACACTGAACGGTCACGATAATGTTCTATGGTTTTGTTTTGTTTTCAAATGAACGATAGCCAAGAGCCATGATCATCATTTACAGCTCAAGCAGAACTTGTCAGCAGTTCCCACACAATGGTGTGGCCAGTGTAAAGGAATTAACTGTGGTTATCTTGAAAGCTGTAATGGTTGGCAAGAGCCTTCTCTTCAATGGTGAGCGCACGGCTTTTATGAGATGCACATGTCTGGGTCTTTCGTCCATCCTTTGCATGTGCCATCTCTCTCCCCAGAGGCCTCTGAGCCAAAGACTTTGCTTTCACCTTCCAGCACAATCCGGGCTCTCCTAGCCTCTTCCTTGACACTCGGGGGCCTTCGCCTCCTCTGAATTTTCTCTGTGACATCACATATAACCACGGCCTCTAAAAGGTTTGGAAAGGCAATCATGTTGGCGGTGTTATCTTGGCATCATAATTCTGACCCCACTGAGTTCTCTCGTTGTTGAGTTTCTTCCAGCATTTGTTTCTCAGACTCAGCCCCCTGCCACCCCCACTCCCTGCAAGACTCTCAAAAGTAACAAAACACTGTGATTTAAATGCAGTTCATTTCCACAGGCCTGTTGCCTGATGAACAGGCCTGTGTTTTCTTTAAGAACAAGGCCAGATTGCAATCAAGCGGGCTCTCTCGCGAGTATCCTTACAAATTTATCACCCTCTTTCTTAGCCTGAGATAATAGCAAGATCTGGCAAAAACCAACAAAACAACCCCCGAACCCTCTTCCTTTTTCCAAGTATTAGGAAAAGTATGTTTATTTTTTTTTCACAGTATTGGCAATAAGAAGACCAACTCTGCTGTCCTCCTTTGCTAGACATGTGAAAAAATGTAGGGCTGAGGCGTACTTGGATTAAACTGCAGGCCCTGTTATGCTTCAGCATTTAATTAAAGCACAGAGATAACGTGATGGGTTGTGGTACCAAGGATGTGCAGGAGGTCCACATGCTCCAGACCACACAGCTGACAAATCCAGACGTGAAGCTCCACAGGGAGAAGGAAGTGCTGCGATTACATTTCAGAACCCCGCCTGCCAGCTGACCCCAAAAATAAACTCTTCTAGACACAACAGCAACAATATTTTCCCACCCTTCCTATGTCTCCCCAGAGTTGGGAAGCTTTCCCAAGACACTGAAAGGTTACGTTAGGCATAACAAGAAGCCAACATGCAAGATGGCCAGCAAGATGGGATGAAGCGAACGTGGCACTAGGGATGTCATGGAATTCTGCGTTAGTTCACAAATCATCCAAATTTGTCCTGTTCTCAACCCCAAACATGACTGCAAACAGTAGAGCATTTCTGGAAAATGTTAGCGCATTCCTGAACTTCTGATCACATTCAAAAATGCATCCTTTTAAAAGAAACGCACATACTGAAATGTGCATTTTCAAAATAAAAAAAATCATGCTTTCATCAAAGGAGGGAAAGTGTAAGTGTAAACATACAGAAATGTACACTTCTCCCATTCAAATAAGCTAAAAACGTGTTGCAGGCAAAAACTAGAACTGAGCTGAGCCTGAAAAATAATTTTGAAACATTTTGACAAGCTCAAACATTCCTGCTTTGCCCATCCCTACCCTGCAATCATATCACATCACATATCTCAACACAGCTCTAAGCTCTCCTCTCAGAAAGATCATAGCCATGTCTTAGAATTCACCCACTGCAATATTACTTGTACCTGAGACTGGTAAGATGTCTTCCACTGTACAGTTTTAGTTCTGGGTTTCATATTTTAGAAATATGAAAAGGGCCACAAAGTACACAGAGAAGAAAAAGATGGGAAAGATTTCTATTTGATCTGAACAAAGTCTGCCAGAGTTGCACGAGGCCTACGGAGAATGGAGAACGATCTCACAAGCCCAAAGTGCAGGAGCAGTCAATTCCTTTTGAAGGAATACTGGTGACTCCATTGTTGAACAACTTCGATTTTTGTAACCATGTATGTGTTTGGTGGTGCTGATGCAGCTCACCTTGGGTCAGCCTGAAGACCAGTGCATTAGAGAAAATGGGTTCATTCATTCACAGTCTCTCCCTCGGGAATGTTGCGTAACTAAATCAGAGGCACTGAACTCATGGGTGCTCCTGGACCTCTTTGAAAAGATGCAAATCCCATCTGAAGATCTCATAATTTTGAGTACAAAATAAGGTTGCCGAATGCCAGACTGTTCCAAAGAGTGTGGAACTGGGACTCAGGCGATCTGGGTTCTAGTCCCCATGCAGCCAAGAAGCAACCTGGGTGACTTGGGGCCAGACTGTCAGCCCACAGGGCTGCTGTTGTGAGAATAAGATTTGAGAGCAGAGGAGAACGCAAACTATTTTGAGTTCTTTGAAAGGAAAAAAAGTGGGATATTAACATAAATAAATATGTGTATAATAAATAAAGGTAGGGATTGCAAGAATTTGGGATTTGTTTCTATTCAGATTTGTACAATGTTCACCTCTGAATGCAAACACAAACACAATTCAGAAAATCAACACATTAAAAATGCATTTACTGATATTTTGGTCAGTAGGGGCAGAGTAAGTATTGGGGTGTGATGTTCAAAAATGCTCAGATTTCCTGTTTGAAATATGCAATTTTCCTGTTCGAACAATGAAAAAAGAATAGCTGCTGAACACAGGAGCAAACCAATGCGAGCTTCTAAGCAGAGCCTTAGAATCACCGGTTCTTCTTTGCTGCTCCCTGGAACCATTTTGGGGGGTGCAGGGAGCTGCAAGGGGAAGTGGGAAACTGGCAAAAGTTGTTAGCCTCCCATCTGCCCACTCTTCCGTTCCAGAAAAACTCTGCTGGATCACAGAGGCTTCTGTCCTTTGAGGGAAGACACAACCAGAGAAATCCTAAATGTTATACAATTGTAAAGAAAAGACAGAATTTTAAGAAATACATTTAAGGGTAAGATTGGATTGGAAGCTGGGGCAAGATTTCTGTTTTTGCAAACAATCTTTACTGTTATTTGCCTCACTAAGTATTTGCATAAATCTGAACAAGTTTCAGCTCATATTAACTGTTTTACTGTTAGACATGGATCCAACTCATGTAAACAAAAGAATGTTATTAAGACTGCCAACAAGGAATTCTTCTTGCAGTAGTATCTTACAGAGTGTTTTAAATATTAATAAATCCATCAGTAGATTTGTGGTTTAAGGCCTACCCACCCACAATTATTTATTGAACATATTGGCCTCCTGAGAAATATGATCAGACTAATTCACATGCAACACATCCTCTAGAAATGTTATTTCTCTCCTGGGATATCGTAACTGTGATGTTTAGGAGTTCCCAAAATGTGCATAGTTCAAGAACAGCATTTTCAAAAATTGAATTGGAATTAATCCTAAACTTTTTGGCACTCAGATTCCAATACAATAGCTTATTTGACAAGTATTGCTCATAAACTAAGCACTAACAAAATGCTGGATTTTGAAGATTTGTATACTACTGACAGTGATTAAATGACATATCTGTTTGGGATGGTCTAGATGTGAGCCGGATGATTTCCAACCTTCGGGTGGGTCATGACGAGGATAAAAAGCCCAAGCTGGAAGAGGAAGACAGATGCTTGGTTATTGTGGAAGAGCATTCCAGATGGGTGGGCTCCAGAGGAACATAGGAAGCTGCCTTGGGCCCACCTAGCACAGTGCTGCTGACACTGACCAGCAGCAGCTTACCATGGTTTCAAGCATACTTCTGCCCTTTTCTCACCTGGAGATGCAGGGAATTGAACCAGCAACCTTCTGTATGCAAAGTAGGTGTGTGACCTATGAGTTCCAGCCCCTCGACTCAACTGGCTGAGTTAAGTCCCTGTCACCCCCACTCCCCACCCCCCCATGTGTGTGTGTGAGAGAGAGAGAGAGAGAGAGAGAGAGAAAGTCAAGACACTGCATCCAGCAGCTGCCTGAAAATCTCTTTAATAATCATTTTTTTAAAGAATAGCACAGAAATGTCATTACACAGCCATGTTTCTGGAGCCATTCATGATAAGCATCCTGCGGCCAGCTGTTGGGCAAAACTTTGTTTCATACTACTCCCCCCTCCCAAAAAAAAAAAAAAAAAAAAAAAGGATAAAACACCTTTCTATCTCCTGCAATTTTAAGTAGCTCACCCACTTGAAGAAGCTACAAAATTCATGGGAAGACTAGAGAGATGCACACGTTTTCTTAAATTCTGTCTGTGTTTCATGGATTCTCATGAGTCTTTCATTCCAATCTGTTCATCTTTTAGGGATGCACAGGAGTTTGTTCCACTTGCACTACTGCACACTAGTACTTACACGAATGCTCAAGCTAATAAGCATGAGCACAAGCATGCATTGGCACAAATCCCCCCAAACAGTAAAAACCAAAAACCAAAAATTCATCCACAATTCCACAGAATCTGAACAACTTGGAAAAAGTCAGCCCACTGCAAACTCTGCAGGTCAGATTCATAGAAATCACAGAAATCATTTGATTCATTGAAGATTTCTCCAACATTCTTAAAATCCTACAAAGTCACAGAAGTTCTTGTGTACCTTTGCTGGAAGACGAGTGTCTGGTGAACATGGGAATGTTCCACTCCATGTATGTACTAGAATGAAATCAATGTTTTAGTGCAGCCAGAATTTGGAGAATGGAAGCACTGATTTTTCAGTGGTGGTGCCATTTTTTTTAACCCATTCATGCTTGTTTGTTTGCTTTTTCAGTATATTTAGAACCTGCCTTTTTCCCTGGAAGAAACCCAGCAAGTTCCCTCCAAACTTAGTTCCCTTACAGTAACATTTTGAAATGCACATTTAAAGAAAACATTTTCACTCTTTGATCAATGAGGGGGTAAATATACACTTTGGGGGAAAATATACACAAGTGCAAAAAAAAAAAAAAAAAAGTGACCCAAAATGAGCTTTGAAGTTCTTTTCAGAGAATTTCCAATTTCCAAAATCTCCAATTTTCCCACCCCAAAATCTTTCCTGCTATAAGGCAAAATATTTTGGAAGAACCTAAAGATGAAGAGGCAATTAAGGCCCATCAGATTTAAGAAGACTTGTGATTGCTGGAGGTGAAAATCACAAGGTAGAATTGCTACCTTCATACATGCACCTGCTCACATCTCTTCTATGTCTGGGGGTTCTGTAATTCTTTGAAACAAGTTTTTCTCCTTAAGGGCAGGGCCATCGGCACTCAGAACTCTTTAAGATGATTCTGAAACTTGATGAGCCACCCAAGGAACAGCCTTGGTGGCAACCTGTGAAAGAGCCAGACCATACTTTACAGTGATGGTGTAGCCTGCAGCTGAAGGTTAGTAGGCAGGGGAATGCTGGCAATTGTAGGTCTTTTTTTCTGCCTGAACATGCACTGGATTTTGTCCATGTTTTAAAACTGCAACAACCAATACCACTAGGATTGCAAGAGAGAGGCTGCACAATCTGCCACATCCTATTTACTTCACTGTGGTCTTTGTAGGATCAATATAAATACTACTGAAAAAGTCATTAGGATGCTTATAGCAACCAAGTACACTGATCTATTTAAATTTAAATCATGTAAGTCTCCCTAACCAGTCAAATAGACATTAATCCAAGTTCCTCATAGCCAACATGTAACTTTTTCAGATGGTTCTATTCCCCAATATTAATTGCTGTCACAAGCAACTGAGAATGTAAATCTATCAAGTAAATTGCTTGTGATGCAGTCCATAGCATAAAAATGGGATGCCAAGCACACACCTGCTGAACGGGATATAGTTGAATCCCTGGGTTAATAGCTGACAATTGTGTAAAATGGATACGCTTTGCAATGTACATCCGCCAACCCTTTTCATCAGTTTCACCCATGGCATTACAATGCACATGCATAAAACATTTGCATAAAACTCAATTGGTATTTCACAAGTCGGGCAAATGAGTTGATATCTAACACTTCAACACAATCATCCATTTCCTCCTTACTGTATTTTTGTGGGAAGAAACAAAAAGAACAGAATAAATGGTTCAGAATAAATGTCCTTAAAATTCTGTGAATAAGGCATGGCTACTGCAAGATAAAACCGCCTATGGCTGGTTTTATCCCTGCAAATCAAAATTAATCTTGAGCAGGGATTCCAAGCAACAGAGAGACGCTCTGGCACAGCTTCCTCAGCCTGGTGCTCTTTAGATGTTTGGGGATGCAGCTTCCAGTATTTCTGACTGCTGGCTGTGCTGGCCAGAGCTGATAGAAGTGGAAGACAGAAACATCTGGAGAGGACTGGGTTGGAGAAAGCCTGCTCTGGCACACGGCCTTGGGAGAACTGGGTTCAGTCCACTTGTGTAGGTCACTGTCTTTAAGACTAACCAACTGCTTCTGCTGAATGAGGAGACCAACAGAGATAACTGTCCTGCATCACTGATTTTCTTCTGCGCATGAATGCCTTTGTTTGGAAGAGTCTTGGAGGAAGAATCTGATTCAGAGACGGAAAAATCTGAGTTAGAGCCTAGGCCTGTTTTGGATTTTCAGGATGCTGGGCATGCATGTCTGCCTGATTTCACAGCAGGCCGTGATCAGGAGGAGGTTGTTGCATCTCTATGGCAGGCAGAGGTAGTCTAGGAAAAAGTGGCTGACTTCTCCCACTCTGAAGAACTTTAATTGATAAAAGCCAGAAGCTCCACAGGAGGTGTTAATGTGGCCTGGGAATAGTGGTGGAAGGAGGATAGAATGTTCCTTAGGTTTCACAACTAAGTTATATTTACAAAATTTTGCAATTTTTTAAACTAATTGTACCAACATATCTACTAATGCTAGTAAATATATGAATTGATAGTTACATGAACTAATCTTATATTTACAAGGGAACCAAGATATGTAACACTTTGTTTAATATGTGTTAACAATTATATATTTGACTTTTTCTTGGAAACCACTTGGAGGAAAAATATAATTTTTTAAATGGGAAAAAACCTTTAAAAAACACATACATTTATCCAAAAGTAGGATCTGTTCAAATAACTATACATTTCCTTTAAATGTAGTTTTATTTGTTGCATGCATATATTTTTGATATCTTTATGTTAAAAAGAATGCAGACCAGGAAGCAAATGGACCATAAGATGGAATGTATGACAAATTCTTTTCGGTTCATTTCTGAACTGAATTTAATGAATGCACACCTTCCAGTGACTGAAGCATGATCTGGAGCAAAATACACTTCTAAGCTTGTAATGATCTCACCTCCACCCCCAAAAAGTGTTTGATGGCATTTGGAAGATGTGCATGAAAAATGGTTGTTTTTGAAAAATATGTACAAATATGTTTTAATCAGTGGGGAGGAATGCTTGCATTTCAGGAATATTCACTATTGATGTTTATGTTTGGAAAAATGTGCATGAAAATATGCACAGATTTTCATGTGAAAAGAAAAAATCTATGCTGAATCTGACACAGACTTGAGTAGGAGCAAGCTTTGAGATGGAGTTCGGAGTACTTTGATGATCTCAGATTTGCTAATTCATGCATCCCTGCAGTAGAGATGGGAGATCCCTATGTTTAGTCCTGGCAAACTGATGATACGCTGATGATACCCAGCTCTACCTCTCGTTTTCCACCAATCCAGGTGAGGCAGTGGCTGTGCTGAACCGGTGCCTGGCCGAGGTAATGGGCTGGATGAGGGCCAATAAACTGAAGCTCAATCCAGACAAGACGGAGGTCCTGTTGGTGGGCGGGTCAGGCTTCGGGGTGGGGGACCTCGACCTTGTCCTGAATGGGGTTGCATTCCCTCTTAAGGACAGGGTCCACAGCTTGGGAGTGCTCCTCAGCCCAGAGCTGTCCCTGGCAGCTCAAGTGACTGCGGTGGCAAGGAGCGCTTTCCTTCAGCTTCGGCTGATCCATCAGCTGCGTCCCTACCTGGAGAACGATTGCCTGGCGACAGTGACACATGCATTGGTTACTTCCCGATTGGACTTCTGTAATGTGCTCTACGTGGGGCTGCCCTTGAAGACGGTCCGGATACTTCAGATGGTGCAAAATAGAGCTGCCAGGTTGCTGACGGGGACTGGGCATTCTTCTCATATAACCCCAGTGCTCTACAAGCTTCACTGGCTCCCCATCGAAATCCAGGCACAATTCAAGGTGCAGGCTATCACCTATAAAGCCCTTAACGGCTTGGGACCTGGATATCTAAAGGAACACCTGCGTCCATATTTGCCCTCCCGCCACTTGAGATTGGTGGCAGAGGCCCTTCTCCAAGAACCCTCTGTGAATATTAGGAGGGTGAGTACCCAGAGGAGGGCTTTCTGGGCAGTAGCACCCCACTTATGGAATGTGCTCCCCAGAGAGGTCCGCCTGGTGCCATCGTTATTTGTTTTTTGGCACCAGGCCAAGACCTTTTTATTTAAACAATATTTTAATAATCGTTGATTTGATTTATTGGTTTTAATATTGAGCCAGGATGTATCCAGATTTTATATGTATGTATTTACATGTGTATTTATAATGTTCGAAGCCATCCCGAGGCTTATGCAAATGGGACGGCATACAAAAATTCCAAATAAATAAATAAATAAAATAAACTGCTAGATTGCTCAGTTTTATACTACACAACTTTCTCACATCCCTGTGGCTAATAAGGATTTTGGATAATACATCACATTATCACTTCAGTATGTATGCACGTGTGTGTGTGTGTGTGCGCGCGCGCGTGTGTGTGTGTAGGGGGCATTTTAAAGTGACACAAATGCTATTGGTTACTTGCCAAGGGTGAAAATATTCACAAAGTTGTGTCCAGCATGAAAGAAAATAAGTATCCAGGAAAGTGGCATTCTGCAGAAAAGAACAGGAAAAAGGAAAGAAAAATTAATGAATAAGCAGGAATTTGGAGGCCCTTTTTGTCCAGTGATATTTAACAGGCTGACTATGTCTTCTGCATGATTAATTAGCCCACTCCACGTTATGACCCTCATTATGATTCTGACAAGACAGATTAAATCCTATTTTCTTTCTTTGGATGTGTTAACAACTTTGCACACACACCCCAAATTAAAATTGCTGATGTCAAATTATACACGTATATTTTGGTTGGCTATTAATGCATCGGAGGCAAGGTCCTGTGGAAGGCGACCACATGGTTGGCTTTGGGGCTTGGCTGTGGCTTGCTTACTGATGCAGAAGGGAGCAAAGCACTCGCAAAGGATGCGCAGTGTTGCCCCAGCTGGTATCACACTGAGGGCATCACCGCAAGCCTTGGAAGACGGAGAATGGGGGCCTTCGCTCGCGAGCGTGTTTCATCCCTTCACCCTTAAAGAAAGAGGCAAGCTCTAATATTAAGGTTCTCCGGTGGATCAGTAGCTGGGGAATGAACAGGAAGCAGAATAAGAATCCATGAATGGTTCTCACAATGGAGAGATGTAAGAAATAGAATTCTTCAAGGATCTGTCATGGGACCAGCACTTTGTAACTTGTTCCTAAATGGCCTGGGGCAATGAGGTAGCCAAGGCTGAATTAAATTGCTCATACTGGTGGAAACAGAGAGAAACTGCAAAGAGCCCCCAAAAGATCTCCAAACTGAGGTGTCAGGGTCCAGGGCCAGGATGTGGGTGGCCCAAGGCAAGGCAAGGCAAGGCAAGGCAAGGCAAGGCAAGGGCAGCAGGGGGATCAGAACCAGGGCAACAGAGCTTCAGGAAAGACAGAGTCCAAAAGCAGGGTCAAATGGCAAGTCTAAATCATAGTCATGGTGCAGGCTGAGGTCAGGAACCAGAAGAATGCATGGGGGCAGAACAAGGCTGTGGTCAGGAGCAAGCCAAGCGTCGAGAACCAAGAAAAGAAAGAGGTGCAGTTACCTTGGCCAGGATAAGAAGACAGGAGACATGGCACAGCAGGAACCAGAGGTAGCAAGGGTCAGGGTAGATGCAGGAGCCAAGCCAGCTCACAGGAAACTCTGCATTATCAAGGCAACATGGTAGGGCAGGATACAGGTCAGGCAAGAGGTGGGCACAACAGCCAATGGGCAGTCCTGTGCTGCTGAGGCAATGTGGCAAGGCAGGAGACCCAGAGCAGGAACCTGGAGCAGTCACTAGAGCAAGCAGGAGGACCCAGGCTGCTGAGGCCCATTCTGGAGGAAAGAGCTTGCTCTTCCCTGCCTCTTCCCCAGGACTCCCAGCTGGCTCTCATCAGGAGACTGAGAGCTCCAGCAGGGGCTGGGACAGATCCTGCAATATGGTGGTGGTCATGTCCAGTTTTCAGGCTCCCAAAGTGAAGTTGGTTGGTGACTATGCGACAGATAGGTTAGATAGGACGTTAGTCTGATCTTGCTGGGATCCTTGCTGGGATCCTTAACTATGTGTAAACCAGGATCAGAACACTACAAACTGTTAAAATGTTGAACACTCTCTAGACCAAGGCTGTAGTTCTGTGCTCATTTACCTAACAGTGAATCCCACTGGTCACAGTGGAGCTTACCACTGAGTAAACACACATAAGATTACATTGTACAGTCAGTTTCTTGTACAAGAGAACTCAGTTTTCTGAAGGTCAAATGCCATGCTATATTAAGCCAAGCTTTTCCTAAAAGCACCTTCTAATTAACTCTGCATCATTGACAAACAGTGTGTAATAAATTAAATATGACATTTAGGGAGAAGGAAGCATTGATTGGTACTTCTGTTGTCCACATCTGTTTCCACCCCACGGCCATGAGAAGCAAAAGGTCATGGGGTTTTTCTGTATGTCTTTCTATCCTATAAGAAACCACCAGTGCCTGATAGCATGGGTTATCATCTATTTACAAGTGTTCCTATTTCAAGTCTTCCAGAAGATCATGAAGAAGTGGAAGGACCTGGCAAAAGCAAGAAATACTTCAAACATTTTTTTCCTGATCCTGAGATGATGGGTATATCCCACTCAGAAACTGCTGCTAGGCTTCCAAAATAAGTGGGGCATGACACAGAGCCACCATAGCTTCCTTTACTACTAGCTTGACACAATGGGTTCGATGCTGAGTCAACCAGCTACAGTGAGGTCCATGAAAAGTTAGTCATTGGGAAGACAGAAGTCCTAACCCACAGACAAAGATGGAATGGAGCCCTGGAAGTAGTCAAGCACATCTACCCTTTTAAGCCCCAGTGCAGAAATGGAAATTTCTTAAGGCACAGATATACTGATGACATTGTTTGTGCATGGCAACAGGCCCCAAAGGTGGCATTCTGGGAAGCATCCCAGGATTGGGTTGGGAGCACCTTTGGATCTGCTGGATACGTAAGGCTCCAAGATGGTGCCCATGACGCAAAGTCTCCTGGAATTGGCCTCGGAAATTTCTACCCCACTGAAATCAATGGGGAGAGAACACCAGCAAAGAACTGCCTGGCAAACTCTCCCCTGCCTTGCTGTGGCTTCCCTCAGCCAAGAGGCTTTAGAAGTAGCAGATCTTCTTCCATTTCATGCCACATTGGATTTCTCTCTAACTGAAGCCAGACTGATTCCAACTGACTGTGCCTGGATGCAACCCATGGTATGAAAGAAGGCCATTCATTTGCCTTAGTTTCTCCATCATTAGATGGTGATAACAGCTGAGTCATAATAATTGACTCAGAAAAGCAATGGGACATCTTTTAAAATTAATTCTAACCTGGTATCAGTCGTATTGCAGCCACCTACTCTGGGTGATATTTGCCCCTTAGTTACAGAGAGGATTTTTTTTTTTTTTTTTTCTGGTAAACTTCTGAAAAAGCTCCCCATTTTGTGGGTGTAAAGCACTTGATAATTTGCAATGCATTTAGCCATTAATCATTCTAAAGAGCTTTTAAATGAGCCTGGAGTCCTTTGAGCCCTTTTTGTATGTCCAGGCATTGGATCAGGGACCTTATTACAAATTGCTTTTGTCTGGCCTCCTAATGCAAAATCAACTTGAGAATGGGAGAAATATATCACTGCTGAGTTTTATTACGAGACAGAACTATTACAAACACATCATGGGAAATATTTTTGAGCTGTTCTATTAATAACAGCGGGGCTTGATTTCTTGGTTTAAACTTACCCCCTTTTCACATTTTCTGTGATATTTTCCAGATATAAACTGTTATGATGAAGAGTCACTCAAAAGAGGGGGAACACTGCAATTATGCTCTCTTCCCCCCTCCAAACTCCAAAAGAGGGGAGTACAGAAAGATTGTTTTACATACATCGGTGAAGGACGTACTAATAAAGATTGGTCTGGAACATTTCTTTTTATGACGATTGACTTATCAGCAATAGCCATTGTAGCAAATCTGGAAATTACATAATTGCCAGAAACTGTAGATATTTAACTTGGCAAAGCCTCGAGGTGTCTCTGATTTATTATTGTAAGAATTTGGCTTTCCAGAGATGAAGACATGTTTAATGAAACCGCAGTCGAATGCATAGGATACAAGCAGAGGTCCTGGTTTCAAAGGTGCTCTTTCATGACACTTGCCACTATCACAGTAATACAAATAAACTAACATGGAATTGTTTAAGACAGCAAAGCAGAGACCAAAAAAATTAAAAAAATAAAAATCCCCTCCAAATGAAAACAGCAAGATCAGCAGCCATACGGATTTTCTGCCACTAATCACTTTTGGATCACTATATAATCTGGCTTTGAGATATTATCTAAATATGTTGCTTACCAGCTTGGTTCATTATGTTACACTTGTTGGTGATTTTTTAAAAAGCCAATTGATCATCTGCCTTTTAACAGGCTAAATTAAAATAAATTTGCCAAAGATGCCATCACCTCAACTGAGATGCCTTTTTGACAGTGTGAAGGGAAATGTAAGATAACTTGCACTGTAATAAACAAGAGTCAACATTCATTATTAGAAGGCAAAAACTCTCTCTTATTTTTCCATTCCCTATTAAAATAACAGAGAATCCAAGCAAGCTCCAAATGTACGTGTGGCTAAAGCCACTGCTGTGTTCCAATTGTTTGTGCAACTCTCGTGGGACTCACTCCTTGCACAACTGCAAGCCTGGGAACCAGTGGAAATGCTCATTTCTGGACTGGGGCAGACCTGCACAGTTCCCCCTGCGAGTCCTGCTGACCCACCCAGATCTGGAAACAGACTCCTCCTCACAGTGGAAACAGACTCACTCACTCCTATTGCTGCAGGATCTGCTAGCTTCCAGTTGCACCACACCGCATTCCCATCAATTTAAAAAAAAATCCACTCACAGATTAAAATCAGCATTCTCTAAATCTAATCCTCTAATCCCCTAAAGCTTGGTGAATTAGTTCTGCCAGCAAAGGCAGAGCCAGTGTGGTGTAGTGGTTAAGAGCACTGGACTCAGGAGATCTGGGTTCTAGTCCCCCCAGAGCATGAAGTTCCCCGGGCAACTATGAGGCAGTCACTGCCTCTCGCTCTAGCCCACCTCACAGGGTTGTTGTTGTGAGGACTGAATGGAGAGGAGGAGAACCTTGTGCGCTACCTTGGGTTCCTTGATGGAGAAAGGAAGGCAGGATATAATTGCCATGTAAACATTGTCTGGAACTATAATCCTACAGACATTTCCCTCACAGCAGCTACAGGCCCCAAGTGTGTGTTCGATGAGGCTCACTCCAAAGCATGGGTTCAAAGCACATGCCCCACGGTGGCTTGCACCTACAGAAGTAGATATATGGTTGCAGCCTTATTGTCATTACACACTGTGGCATTTCCTTCTGGATAAACATGCATATATGATTGGACTTTAAAGCAAGGAGGGCCCTCCAGATGTTTTGGAATACAACTCACTTAAACTCTGGGTGGCCGGATTGGGTGCTCGGGGGTGCTCCTGGGCCCAGAATTATCATTCGAGGCCCAAGTGGAATTGGTGGCCAGGAGCACCTTCTGGCAGCTGTGGTGTATAGACCAACTGTGCCCCTGCCCGGATAGACAGAGCCTGCCCACAGTTACTCACACGATGGTCACATCCAGGTTTGATTACTGTAATGCACTTCACGTGTGGCTGCCTTTGAAGATGGCCCGGTGACTTCTACTGGTTCAGAACAGGGCCACATGATTAGTATCTGGTGCTAGTTTAAGGGCCCAATCTTATGTGAACAACACTGGTTAACATTTTGAAGCCCAGGCCTAATTTAAAGTGCTTATTTTAACATATAAAGCCCTAAAAAGCTTAGAACCTGGCTACCAGAAGGACCACCTTCTCCCACAAGATCTGGGCAAGAGGCCCTTTTGCATGTGCCATCCATCAAGGTGGTGAGAGGGGCAGTAAATAGAGGAAGGGCCTTTTGGGTGGCTGACCCCCACCTGTGGGACAGGCACCAACTCTGCTTTCATTTCTCCTCCAGGCAAAATCTTATCTCTTCTCCACCCACTTTAATAATTGATTATAATAATTGATTTTATTTATTTATTTATTTATTTATTTATTTACTAAAAGCTTTTAGATGCCGTCCTTTATATCAATATCTCAGGATGGCTTACAATACTTTAAAAGAACAATTTAAAACAACAACTACTTCCATTAAATGAATTAAAACAGTAATAATGTATAAAACAATAAATAGCAATTAACACAAAATAAATCACAAAACAAAACAAGTGACTGTACATTAAAAGCTATTGATTTTAAAATGCCATTTAAATAAAAAGGTTTTGACCTGGCGCTAAAAAGAGTATAATTGCTTTTTATATGTTATTTTTATTGTAATTTTAGTAAATTCAGTTGTCTGTCTCACCTGAACATGTTTTTTTAATGACTTTGGTTTTATCATCATCATCAATTTGTTATTTATATTTTAATGATGGTTTTAATTGTCTAGTTGAAATTTTGCTGTTGTATGCCATCTAGAGAGTCTATTTGAACTACTGAGAGCCAGTGTGGTCTAGTGGTTAAGAGCCTGGGACTGGGACTCAGACGATCTGGGTTCTAGTCCCCACTCAGCCATGGAGCCAACTGGATGACTTCGGGCCAGTCACAGACTCTCAGCCCAACCTACCTCACAGGGTTGTTGTTGTGGGGATAAGATGGAGGAGGAGATGTAAGCTGCCTTGAGCCCTTTGTAGGAAAAAGGCAGGATATAAATTGCAATATAAATAAATAAATAAATAAATAAATAAATAAATATACTTGGTGGATAAAGAAATAGAAATAATAGAAATATAGAAACTCCCATCAGCCCTTGCCAACATGGTGAGGGAGGATGGGAGTTGTAGGACCAAACATCAGGCGGGCCACCAGTTGCCCACCTCTGTCTGAAGTTTTCAGTCCTGGTTGCCATGTTACCTCCTTGCAGTAAAGAAGCTGGGATGTGATTAATGGCAGAATGGAGGAGAGGGTCTCGCATTCCTTTCTTTCAAGACAGCAACTTGCAGGCAGTTTCTGTGTGTTCTTGGTGAGGCCCAGGGTCCTCTCAAAGTGGCAAAAAGAAAGCAGGGGGTTAAAAGGTTAAAATTCAGAACTATTTAGATGACTTAAAATGTGAGCATGACGCATCTGCAGACTGGGAATATTATATAGACTCATGTTTGACATGGACCATATGCAACCCATAGAATCATATAAAGAAGCCTGGAGTTTTATATGAGCCAAACTGTTAGTTTTGACATATTTAAAGTGCCAGATTGTCAAAGGACAAATTGAAGGGAATGCCTGTGTGATTCATTTTCATCAAAGAGATTTACTTTGGCAAATTGTTCAGAAGAAGGTTTTCCCTCCTGATAAAGTGTTCTTGTCGGCTCTCGCCTGGATAGAGTTTCCTGAAAATATAGGTATTATCTGCTCTTTAATACCCCCTTACATTTCCCATGCTTATCAGTTTCAGAGGTCAACTGGACCCAGCAGTTAGGACCAAGGTAGCTGCTGCTTCCCAGGGCTACGGCCAGAGCACAGCCAAAGAAGGACGGTTCCTGCGGGAGAGCAGAGTGGGAACAGCCTGTGCCACTGTGCCCCGTCCTCATCAGGCCAGCAAGAACCCAGCACACAGACACTTCAGGGCGGCCTTCCCCGCGGGTGCCTTCCAGATGTTTTACACTGCAACACACATTAGCCCCAGCCAGTGTGGCTAATGGACTGAGAATCAGGAGGGCCTCTGGGCAGGGAAGGCTGTCTTAGGGGGTCCTCTGACATCTTGATGGACACATCCATGTCTTGCCAGAATCCTGCTTTTCTTTTCTGCTATTCGAGAAGTAAAGCTAACACACCATGCCAAACCCAAGCTTCAGAGGGCAAACTTTTGCAAATTTACTCGGAAGTTTGCTTGGACTTACTCCCTGGTAAGTAAGTGTAGGATTGAAGTCTCCAGGGAGACTTCAATGGGTGTAGCAGTAGTGGATAATATGTCCAAAGGGCGAGGATGCTCAAGGCTCCTCTCCAAGCCAGAAGCCCCGTGTCTTGCTGTCTCCTCTGCTTTCAGGAGCTGTTCTGCCTTGACAGAAGCCACAACAAAGTGACCTGACTGGGAGAAGATACAGCAGTATGGCAAGCTCAGGGCCCCCAGCACAAATCTGTTTTCTAGGGCCTCAGAGCTTTTGTCAGGAAGCTGGAGAGTTCATGGTTGCCAGCGAACATTTCTCTCTCTCTGCTTAATTGCTGTGCGAGGGGTGATGTCCAAGAGGGGCTGTAGCTGGGGAGGGAGCTAGCTCCCCCCAGCATGCTAGGAAAGCCCTGCACACACGCACGCACGCACGCACATGGACACACAGACACACACAGAGCAAAAAACAAGCAAAAAACCCTCTCTGCATGGAAATTAAATTTAGCAGTGATGAGACCATAGAATCTGCAACATACAGCAACTCTGCAAATCAGTACACAAAATTAACCAGATTGTTTAATATTTTACTAGGAAACCTATAAATATGCCTAAAATTGCAGTCCCAAACATGTCTATTCAAAAGTAAGCTCTGTTGAATTTGGGGGACTTACTCCCAAGTAAATTGGCATAAGAGTGTATCCATGGGAAGGGAGTCAAGGCTTCCAGACAACTCCTTTGTAATGAGTTTGTGCTCCCAAAGAGAACATGAGTGGTTATCTAAAGGAGCTGTTCAAAGTGGGACAAGAGGTAACTAATCTATATTAAGTGATCTTGAGTAGTAAGTGACTGTCAGAATATTAATGTCCCACATGCATTAGAAAAGAATTTCAGTGTGGATTAACTACATTTAGAACAGTAATAAATTCACATTTTTTTACTTACTGAAAGCAGTCCCCATTTTTTCAGTAAAGCACATGAAAATGGCCACACATTTTTCTATTTATTAGAAGGACTTTCCCTTCCTCTATTTTATAAAGTGCAGATATTGCACTGGCTGTCCACATTTTACACCTCAAAACACCTTGTCATGGGCACTCAACCCTGTTCATTTGATCTGGCTGATGCCACCTACAATTAGATATTTTTAAACTGGACAGTAAACGTCAAATCTGTTTATGCTATAATTTTTCAAAGGTATTTCAGTGTATGGAGGAGTCCTGAGTCAGTGGAGGGTTGGTCCCTGTGATTCATTCCCCTGGGGAAATACTTAAAACCATCCTACCGAGAGCTTTAAATGTGGAGAATGGGTACTAGGAATTAAAAGAGCCACAAGGGCATAGTCTGAAGGTGCATGAGTCAGCCACCAGATGAAAGCTAAGCAGATCTTGGTCTGCTCTGTACTTGGAGAGGAGACTGCTGAGAGCTACTTGTAGCTACCTTGAATTCTGTAACAGGAGAAAGGTGGGAAATAAGTGTAATAAATAAAGCAAAATAATTAACTTAAAAGAGAAACAAGCTTTCCTTCTCCCTTATATTAGGAAACCTCCACATGGTATGAGACTGGTGGGGAAAAACACCTTGAGCTCTGTGACCTGCAGGCATCATGGCAGCAACAGGCAAATGCAGAAGGGGAAGGAACTGAGGAGAGGGGCAGGGCTGCCTGGTAACATCTCAGACTTGTTGCTCAGGTGTGCCTGAGCTGTTCTCAGACAGTTCTGATTGTCACCTAACTACAAAGCGGTCGACACCAGTGGGATGTTTGAAGATTTAGTTTCCGTTCACAAGGCATTCAAACTTGCCTGGTTTGCAAGTCCAAACACAAATGGGAGCATGCTTTTTCCCCCAAAAATGTTCACAAATTCCCAAATTTACAGTTGTGTTCAAAACTGCATATTTTGAAAAATGTGCATGTTAAAATGTTCATTGTTCAAAAAGATCGCATTTCCAGTTTAGTCATGGAGGCAAAGTGCACCCCTTTGAAGGATGCACACAAAAGGGTACCCTTTCTCTTTTGGAGTATGCACTTTACAATGAAAAACAGGATGAAAGTGAGACCAGGAGCCAACCCACCAAGTGAAACTAAGAGAATCCTGAGCATGCCTGCCTCTTCCTTCCCTAGTGGTGGGCCACACCAGAGAACTGAACACCAAACCAGTGGGTGGAGAAGTTGCCCCTCTTTCCATGCCTAGCTGCCCAGTCTCCAGGCCCAGCTGTTACTGGGCCACGAGGACATAGACAGTTATGTGTTTACTTTTCCTTTCTTTTCTTCTTTATGTGCAAGATTATGTGGGCATTGAGCACTCCTCTTCCTCCACCTCTGGATGCCGAAAGAAGCATGTAAAGTGTTGGGCGGAGAGGTGTGTGCCTGTGTCTGACTATTCTGGCCACTGAAGCCTCTGAAGGGAGTCTGCTCTGTCTTCCTTCCCTGCCCCCCATCCACTGGCCTTTGCCAAATAGGAGGGTTCTTCAGGAAATGACCATCAATACCCCTTTCCTCAAATCATTGCCTGGATAGTAACATTTTCCCGCACCTGAGCCAGACCTCTGCCATTCACCTGCGAATCCATCAGTGCTAAGGGTTGTCACTTCAGAAAAGACAGAGTAAAAGGACTGGTTTCCTTCAGACTAAGAGTAGCCCCCTCTCTGGAAAAAAAGGCTTAATTCAGCTTTTCCACCTCACTGTCTCACTTCAAATACCTTCCATTCAAGAAGCAGGTTGTTCTCCGTAAAGGCGTTGACCTGTACTTGGATGCCTTTGCGAATGAATCATGAAGAACCTCAGGATTTGAGCCAAGGCTTAGCCTCCCAACCCATTCTTGCAAGCTAGGATGCATGTATGCAAATAGTGACTGACTCTGAGCATGTGCAGAATGTCATCCTCTTATCACAGACACTCAGTTTGTGCCTGGGCGTATGCAAGTATGAGTTTATTGAAATAAGGACCGTGTTCTCTGAAATGCCCTCAGGGCAACATAAAGCCCTCGATGGAAATACGGGTGGGGCTTTTAAGCACGCACCTCCTGCTGCAAGTGGCCTGTGCCACTCTGTGTGCAGCATTCAAACCCTCCGGCTGGGATTCCAGCAAAACCTTTATCAGTTTTATTTTGACAGCTCAGTTTACTTAAGTAGGATGAAATGCTGCACAAGGTGACTCAATATTTGAATCACTGACCCTCTCCCAAGTGCCTGTGACTGTTCTGGGCACCTGCAGGAGCATCCCTGAAATCAGGCAGGACGAGGTGTGTGGGCTCAGTCCGTAACTTCTAGGGAACCATTACAGCAATGGCCCCTATTTAGGTTCTCATTCTCCTTTTGAAAGCCCTGTGCAAACAATCTGTAAAAACTCCAGCCTGCCTGACAGGAACAATGACACAGAAGCGGAAGGGCTGCAATGTCCAGAAGAGAGTAGAAAGGAAGTGGCAAAGGGGAAGAAGGGCTGTCAGAGAGAAAAGAGAGAAGGGGAGAGAAGGGGAGTCAGAAAGGGAGAAAAGAATATGTCAGAAATAAGGGGAGAAATGGGGTCGCAAAGATGGGGAAGCGAGGTCAGTGGGACCCGAAAAAGCATGGCCTCACCAAGCTCTGCCTATCACTGGTTTTGCCCCCCCCCCCCCCCCCCTTGGCATGCAGCTCCCAGCAGATGACCATGAGAGAACGGCCTGTCTTCTGAGGAAGACAGAAAAAGGGTTACCGACCCTTGTGCAATAAATGGTCAGTTATTTAATTTATTGTTATCTTTTTATCGCTAATGGATGCCATCTGGATTTGCTGGCGCAGGCACCCAAAGATCCTGGGTCATCTGTAGTGATAAGATATGAGAAGTCAAGTCCAAACCTTGCCACCCTCTCTTTGGGCCATATATTCTCAGCTAAGGAAAGCAAATAAACTTCATATCTTAGTCAGTGACACTCATTGGGTCCTAATAAATGCCCTATGAAAAGTACTGCTTTGGAATCACACCAGAAATATTTGTCTTAGATATTAAAAATAAATATTTTGATACTTTCACAGATGGGGATTTTCATAGGAACTGGCATACATCACTGTGTTAGTTGGATTTGCCAAAAATGTTAAGTTCAATGATAATATGGGAAACTTGATATGAAGCTGGAGGTTGTAAATAAAATTTCTCCATTTCAGTACGGGATTAGTTCCAATGTAAAAGCACAATTATATGTGTATTAACTTGGAAGTAAGTCCCATTGTATTCAGTGGGGGTTTTCGGTTCATACCTTGTTCAAATACTAAATAATGTGTCCTTTGAACCTAGATCATAGATCTATCATCTATACTTGAAGGTTGAGTCATCAAATATTGTGGGATCACAACCACCCTTAAAATGTGAGAGGCATCTTATCAGAACTATGGTTATGAGATATTAACATTTTTTAAAATCTCTTTTTCCAAGATGATTCTGGAAGAGGACCGCAGGGCAGAAATTAATGCGTAGCTGAGCAGGACTCAGACACAGATGGACAGTTAAATGTTAGAATGAGGTTATTCAACAGCAGAAGCTGCTCTGGAACGATCTACTGTGAGCAGTAACGATGCAAGGTCAGGAGTTCTGCAGCATCAGTAGTCATCTCTTCCATCTGGACCTTTAAGAGAGAAGACCCATTGGATGGACTGAGACCTACTACTCCTTGGCTCTGCTCGTCTCCATTAGCCCCTGGTAACTGTGTCCCTGCATCAGGTGACACTATGAACTGGTCAGTATCGGAACTTGCTTCCCTCTCTGCTTTTCCTCTTCACTTCCCCGCTTTGTATTATGTCTCTTAGATTGCAAGTCATTATTATAAGCTGCAAACGACTTTAAATGAACAAAACAAGTGAATATATGAACCACTGAAAAGTCTCTGCTCAGTATACAAAGTACAGCCTCTGTTCCTAAAGTTAGCTAAAGTGGTCAGGTGTCCAACTTTTCAGAAGACAGTACCCTGCTTGAAGAGCTATCAGAGGACAGCCCTGTATTGGTCAACACCCTTTGTTCTAAGAGCTTTCCAGCCCTAGTCTAGTTTAAAAGTAAAGAAACGTAAGAAAGGGAGAGCAAGCAGGGCCTTCGACATGGTCCAGCAACAGCGAGCACCTAGGCAGCATATCACTGGGGAACAGGCTTCCCCAGTAGGAGAACACATATTGCATCGCTCTTTAAATTATAAGCAATGACTTCCACTCATGCAAATTAGCACCTGCAGATTTTATGCAAATGTGTGCCCTGTTTTGTCCTCTGTGCATGTGTTACATTTCTTTTTTTTTTTTTTTTTTTGTCTTTCTCTGTCCCTTTGCCTACCTTTTTTCTAACAGAAAAGGTACCGCATTCTGCTGTTGGTAATCCTCTAAATGCAATTGTAAACAGCTCCTTTTGTTAGGCCAAATAGACAAGATCCTACAAGGTTATTGCAAGCATAGAATGAAACTGCTGCATCGTAACTGGAACTTCAGACTAGGCAAACACAATATCAACATAGATGAAAGAGTAACAGTTCACCCCTTGTGTTCCTCCTCCAATTATGTTCTCAAGAGAATACAGCAGGGAGGAAAGGATGCTGGAGTCCATCAATTCTGACTGGCTTAATCACACTGCACTTTGGCCATGGGTTGCGATCATGGGCTAACAGCACTCGTGCTATTGACAGCCTAACTAGAAGTCTAGTATTACTCTGTAGATTTCTAAAAAGCTATGTCATTTAATGTTTTGTGATAGGACAAGAATCTTCAGTAATAAATTTCTGTAAATGTACATGTTATAAGGTCTTTCTGGGTTATTGAGGAATAACCTAGAGGAATTGAGGAATATGAAGTAAATGTTACAAATGTCTGGATTTTTTCAAAGCTATTTTGTTAGCACAAAAGTGGCATCATGAAATGTCACAGCAAAATTGGGAATCTGGGTGTATACAATGGCAGAGTCGTTTCAATGCATGGCCAAACACAATTAGCTTTGCTTTTTCTTCATGCAACCTTATTTTCCTATCACGTGGATTAGTCTGCACCTAGAAGTATGTCCAGCAACGATTAGGATTCCAGGCCGACTCAAAACTGGCAGAGAGTGTATGTGAACTTCATGGATGCAGAGATTTTCATCATACTATAAGTGATCGTGGAATTATTTCACTACATGGCCCAACTACCACTCAATCCATGGTCACTGCATTATCTTGTGTGGCTTGCAAGATAAACTAGACATTTAGTTCTATTCTATGCCTGCTGGACCACATACAACATTCTGCCTAGATCTGTTTGACCTTTATATTCACTTCTTCTGACTGGGCATGTGAATAGAACCTTCCAAATAAATGGATGTAAGATTGGTGATAATGCACCTTCACAAGGTCATACAGTTTCTCTGTGTAAAAGTCTCCATACTATGTTCAGTTCCAGAGTTGCCTCCAAACCAGTTGACCTACAAATGTAGGCCTTCTAGATTCTGAAGGCTGTTTCAACATAGATGGGTTTACTCCCTGTTCTTAATTTATTCAAATAAATATTGGCTAAGAGATCAAGCTAATTATATCACCTTAGGACAAGCCAAACACTTTTTTCCTGAAGACAAGACCTGATTTTGTTTGGGCTGCCGTACAAATGCATTGTGATTATAGTATCTTCTGTGTAATTAGGTCAACTGTATTCCATTTCAGAATTTCTTCTAGACTGTTTTACTGGTGCAGTTGATTACAATCGGGGAGTAAGTCCTATTGAATGTGATAAGGCTTACTTCTGAGGGAACATGCAATGGATTTGTGCTGTTATTTCCAAAGACTTCAGTTTGTTTAAAACATTTCTAGGGCACCTCAATTCAAACATTTCCATTGTGATTTAATCACTCAAAACAAAAATCAACATCATAATCTTCAGTAAATCATTTAGAAGCAGTAAAGGGCATTGCTAAAAATCATCACATCAAACATGAACAAATCAAATTTTTAAACCCTGGAGAAGTTAAAGGGGGCTTAACTACACAATTCTGTAAATCTCTACTTGGAACTAAACCTCCACAGTTCAACGTAGGTTTAGTTCTTATTCCCCAGATAAGCATGTACTGGATTGCAAAGTAAAAGACATCACCAGATTGGAAAAGTTTCATAAAGCAGGGTATACAACAACTGTAACCCCTCTTTTCCTTTGCCAACCACCTCACTTCCTGTGTTGTAGGCACCTGGAAGAAGGTCTCTGCAGAAGAATTTAGCAGCAAATTACATATGACAATAGTCAGATAGTGTCACTCCTCTATGCAAAATTGATCTTATTTGGCAAATAGCTACTGTAGGAACAGGTAAACTGTACTCTAGCATATGGTTTATCTCCCCTGTCCCCTCCCCATGGGGCTCAATCTAGATCAGCTCCTCCTGGACTTGGGTCCTCAGTATAGGGTAAGTTGTCAAAGCTCACTTACCTCCCACATAGAGATCTTTACTGGATCTATAAGTATTCTGAAGCAGATGACTACATGATATAATAGTCCCCTGTCCCCTCTAATATTTCAGGTCAGATATCGGTAATGAACTGGAGCATGAAATAAACATGAGATATTCTCTCTCTCTCTCTCTGCTGCCGACTAAATATGAGTAAAATAAGCATGCTGAATTAGATCACTTCCCACAGAATGGAAGATGTGGAAAACCAACATGATTCTTTGAGGGAGAAGCTATATAACTAACATCATGTATGGTTTGGCCCTTATAGTACAAGAAAGTTGATGTGGGAGAAATCTTTCCTTTTGTATATTGAGGTCCCAAATCATTTTTCAGTTAGAATGCAATTGTCTTCACATCACACCCACTTATCCCCACACACACCAGAAAACAGGGAACAGGGTAGTATGGTATTCCCTTCATTTGGTGATGATAGATTTTGCCACTCCTCCCATTCTGCATAGGATGCATGTAAACCCCCAAATCTGGGGACTGAGAGGAATCACAAAGCCCAGCAGGGAAGAATTCCAGTCTGTGTGCATGAAGGATACTTGAAAAATGATGTAGACACATTGTAATGCAATGCCCACACATATTTTCAAAACAGGTCTGCTAATGTCCTTGCAAGATAAGATGACAAGATGTCGAGATCCTGTCAGTACAATGTCCCTGAGCAAGAAGACATATATAACTCCCAAGCACATTTGTAGATTTATTTCAAATACTGCCACATCAATGGCAGCCTGGCTTTCTAGCTGCTCAGTTGGTGCAGCTATTTCTTGTGAGGAAAAAAAAATAAGGAATTTTTAAAAGGCAGCTTTTGGACCACTTCAGATTACTAGAACTTCTGTGAAATGTTAAGGATAACTAAGTTCAGATACACACATTTCTCTGGAAGGTGCAGATCAGATACATTCATAATGTACATTCATAATGTACAAGTTAATCAGATTCCTTGAGCATCCCTACGTGAGCACATCCTGTTTTCCAAAAAAAACAACTATGCAATCTTATGCATTTTTCTTTGGAAGTATTTTAGAGGGATTTACCATGTAATAAGTGTGTTTAGGATTGTCACTGGCAAAAAAGTGACAACACCGTGATTATGTTATACATAGACATTGTGACTGTAACCTTATTGTAATGCACAGCAATGCCCTAATGCCTGTTCATACTTTACATGGCAAATACTGTTTGCCTTTTATACAGCAGTATCTCTTAACTTTTTCAGTCTGAGGGAAGGATCTGCTGTGAGAAATATGGATGCAAACCAGGGAGTTATTGTTCAAGGTTACAGGGCAAGTTCCCACCACAAAATCAGATGTGTTTTTAACAAAGGTCAAAGAGTTGTAGAAGTGGCACTTGCTTTTTAAGCTCAAGATTGGGCTGGAAATGCCTTTATACTATGTAAAAGTGTCATACAGTGTTTTAACTCCAACCACCCTCAGGAATTTTCTCTGTGAGCACTCACAGCCCAATTCACAAATGCTTTAAGCCAGACTTATACTGATTTACAGAGAAATCCTATGCATGTCTTTTAAAAAATAAGCCCCATTAAGTTCAGTGGGACTTACTCCCAAATATGTGAATTTATGATGCCCCAGTAACTTAAATAGGCCTTAACAATAGCATAATCCAAGCACCCATCATGATTGGCTTGTAGCTTGACTGGCCTAACTTTATTGTACAAGTCTACATTTTCCCTGTGATCGAGACCAAACTACTCTGCCTCAGGAGTAGAGAACCAACGTGGTGTTGTGATTACCGTGCTGGACTGGGATTCAGGAGATCCAGGTTCAAGTCTTTGTTTGCCCTCACTGGTTGATTTGGGGCTAGTCATTAATTCACAGCCTAATCTAACTCAGAGGGTCATGTCTCAGGATTAAATTGAGAGAAGAACCATTTAAGAAGGGACTGAATTCATTGCAAGAAGGAAGGGGGGATGAGAGAGAGACATAAATGTAACAAGTTAAAGAAACAGTTTTGCCTTTACTGACAATCCTAAAGCTCCTTACTAGATGGTAAACCTTCTGCTGAACTCAATGGGACATTTTTCTGGCCACATGACCTTACATGTGGCATTTTCAATTATATTGGTCGAAAATTAAGTGTTGCCCTCAGGGTTGCCACCACATGTGGGCCTCAGCTGACACACCTCATTCCTATCAGCAATTTCAAAGGGTGTATAATCTTTGGACATTTCAGTCTAACATAAATGTTGCAGATCTAATTCTATTTAAACACACCTGCACCCACACCAGCCTGGAGTAAAAAAGAAACTAACCATGTACATAATGTCATGTTTTAAACCTTTGACTCAGGAGTTGTGTTCAACATATGCATCTGCTGACACAGACTAATTTGCAAAAGCTGACACCATAATAAATGTGTTAGGGTACAATCC
>NW_025336045.1:5875045-5894917 GCF_004798865.1 Varanus komodoensis
AAGTTTGAAGCTGTCCCAAGGCACTGCTTTGTTTTTATTGGAAGCTCCTTTTCTGAAGTGCATATTGATGACCTAAGAAGGACACAGAAGCCTCAATCCTTCTTATCAATACATGCCAATGAGATCGCTCAGCTTGGGAGATGTTGTGGGGAGGGGTGTCAAGAGAAAGGGGCAGGTTTCCAGGTCAATCCTTGTGCAATTCTATCCTTTCCCACCTGTCTCAGGTGGAAGCAAGTGTGACTGGCCTACATTTGACTTACTTCTGAGAAGATGTGTTTGGGATTGTGCACAGAAGCTCTTCATTTCTTCTTCTAGGTTTGAAGAAGCCATTTCTATTCCAGTCTTTATTACACAGCCCTAACCATCAGAGCCAGGATACACAAGGATCATGTGCAACACTGGTTTAGAGAGCTCAAGGGCTGCAGGCAAGTGCACACAGATGCACAATTTCATATATGCACAGGCACATGGGCCTGGGCATGTGGACTTCCAGGAAAGGGAGAGGGGCAGGCAGCCAAAGACCTCCAAGCCTGCCCAAGCTGACCTCACCACCAATTGTCAGAGCCACCCAGTGCCAGCTGCCCGGTGGAAAGAATTCCTGGAGAGAAAGGGAGATGAGGATGCCTGTTCCCTTATTTACCCAGACTTCCCCTGGACTCTCCCTGCAATAAGAACTGCAGGAATCCAACTTATATCTTTAGTCCCGTATTTTCTATCCTGACTAAAGTAACATTGCAGGATTTCAGGCAGAAGTTCTTCCAGTCCTACACAGAAATGGCTGAGGGCTTTCTGCAAATAAAACATGGACAAAGCTATGGCTCTTCCTCCAGCCACCCTGGAGGAAGGATGCTGATAAATGCACTTCTCTGCAATACTGTTTGTTGTGGTGTTACTATAGTCACATTACATATAAGCATCCATGAGGTTTTATTCTGAAAGGTAACATGTGAATAATTATAATACATTCGCACACCTACACAGTAAGTGTTACACCAGAGATCTTGATACTGATGGCTCTGCCCTGGCTGCTAGCACTGGTGGGGAAAGGGGGCCACCTCTGAGTGAAGGATGCAAGGTCTAGGGACACACCTGGAGGGGCATTTGCAGACTGGGCTCTCAGAGCACCCTTGGGGAGCCTCAGGAAAGGACTTGGAGGGCCGCACATGGTGCCACACGTTGGGCGCCCCGCTCCACTGCGCCTCGCCCGCCTGGGACCTGCAGCCCAAAGAGCTCGGGGGAGGCAGCTCTGGGGTGTCGCGGCCCGAGGAAGGGCTTCGAAACCAGGCGAACCGCGCCTCTCCCGCCCAGGCGCGCTGCCTCCTCAGCCGTTCCGCGGAGCTTTCTTCCAGGTAGAAGGGCAGGCCGGGCCGGCAGAGGCGCCTCGGGGCGTAGCAAGCCTCCCACTCCCCCGCCCCGTCTTTCCGGCAGGCCTGCGGGCAAAGGGTGTGGCGGAGGGAGCCTTCGGCGGCGGCGGCGGCGGGAGCGCCGAGCCGGAGAGGAGCGGCGCCGCTCCCGGCTGCATGGAACAAGCGCCTTCCCCTTACGCCGCAGAGCTCCGGTCCGCCTTCTCCAGGGCCATGAGCGGCTCCCGGCCAGACGAAGAGCAGCGCGGGGCAAGCATGCCCTCTTCCCAGGGCGGCAGCAAGATGGATCTCTCCGAGGAGGAAATCACCAGAGCCGAGCAGGACTGGGAAACGGCCATGGCTGTCTACGAGAGCCTCACCACGACCAAGCGACCCCGGCCCGTGAGTGGACGGCGCGGGAGGCTGGCGGGTGGTGCCCTCCGTGTGGCCGCGCCATCCTGCGTCGGCTTTTTCGAAAGGAAAGCCCGCCCTGTCTCGTATCGGCTGCTGCTCCAGCAGCGCCGGCAAGCGTGGCCCCCGTTCCGTCCACCTTCCCCCCACACCCCAAATGGCCGCCCCTTTATTCTCCTCGCCACTCCTTCTCCCCGCCTTGGGGCTCCCTTTGCCATGGCTGCACCCCTTGTGATCATCCCGACATGCGTGTACTTTGGCCCCCTTTCCCCGCCATATCCTGCCCCCTAAGCCACTTCTGGCCTCTCTCATCCTTTCTTCACCTCCTTTCATCATTTGCCATTTTTATCTGTTAGTGTTAATCCTTCTTCCCTTACACGCACAGCCCAAGCCCCAAAATGCCATCACCGTTGCTGTGTCTTCCCGGGTCCTCTTTGATATGGTGGTAGAGAGGAAGATCTATGAAGAGGAAGGTGTGGAAAAGTATGTGGAATACCAGCAGGCAAATGAGAACATCACCCTGAAGCCTGGACCTGCTTTTTCTTTTGTGAAGGTAAACGCACTTCCTCTTCCATTCAGTTCAGTTCAGTGGGGCATTTCCACTTGCCTTGCCACAGAACTGCCTCCGTTTACTTTGCCTTTTCTTGCCTCACCCCTCTGGCCAAAACTTCCAGTACATAATGCAACTGTACGAGGTTGCATAATCTTGCCTTCAGATGCACGCAAACGCCGTGCATTGGAAATGGTTTCCTGGTTTCTGTGATGAGAAGGGAGCTTCCCTGAAAGCAGTGTCGCAGTTCTAGGCCACATTAAGTGAAGCGGCAGAGCGTTAAATGAAGGTGCTGCAGAATGGGTTCTGCTATGCTACACCAGCTAATACTTCTTAAATCACTAGGCTCTGCATGTTCATGTTCAAACGAGCCACCAGAAGGCACAGTTCCTTTGTTCCGTCTCCACTTCTGGTTTAACAGGGCTTGCAGTATTTTGGAAACAGTTCTCAAACCTGCAAACTCAACTGAACTGAAAATGGGATGCCACATTGTAGGCAGTAATTCCCCTTTCAAATTGCTTTCAGTTCTGGAATGGCTGTACTCTCTTGGCCAGCAAATAAAGAATTCCCCTTTCTGAGCTGAATCAGTATAGTTTTAAAAGCTATGTACAACATTGGAAAGTATCAGACTGGCAAATGACCCAGATCAGAAATGTTGATGGCTGCTTAGGTGTCACATCTCCTCAACAGCATTGCTTTTGTGACATGGGCATTGCAATCCAAAACCCTTTCATATTAGGTTATGAGAAGGACTTTTTTTGAAATGTACATTTAAGTTCCTTGTCCAACAATTTTAATATGTATGCTCAAAACTTTGCTGTTTATTCGATTGACCTGTGCTTGCATAAAAGCTATACAAATTTTGGCTGTCCGGTTTTCAAAGCCCTTTTCCCTAGGCCAGTCTGCCTTATTTAATGCTCCATCATACAGAATTCCACTAGAAAGGAAAACCAGTGGATGGTGTAACAATGAAACGGTTGAACTAGGACTGGAAAGACAGGGTCTCACTCAACAATGAAGCCTTTAGCCAACTCCCTAGTCACTGTGTCTCAGCCTAACTGATCCCACACAGGCACAGAGTAGAAGAAAGGAAGGGGAGTACCTTGTAAGCCATGTGGAAGAACTATGGAATATAAATAACAAACATAAATCAACATCCATGAGTAACACCCTATGACAGATGTCGGGAATAATGGAGTTGTAGTCCAAAGCATCTGGAGGGCACCAGTTTGGAGAAGGCTTGTATAAACATTGCAATTTTGTGCATTTCTTTGAAATGTACATATAGTTGCATTTTGCATGCAGTTCAGTACCTGGGCTTACTAGGAAGCACCCCCCAGCATCGCCCAAAAGTAACTGTTGCTCATCTGAGGAGCCTTTGGTATGCTCAAATGTTGTTACTAAGGCTAATCTTGGAATATACAAACATGCACTTTAATGAAAGCCTGTGAACTGCAGAAGGTGCACTCCTTAATCCTCGGAGGCTGAATTTTGTACCTCTTTTGTACCTACAAGCCCCGGCAGACCTTGTCAAGAGGTCAAGAAGCAGAACTGGCAGAACGAGTAATGCAAGTTGGGCTGGCAAGCACACTTTTCTTCTAGGCAGAGCCCCACGGGTCCTGATCAAATCCACTGATAAGAACAGATAATTGAGCTAGTGCTTGTCTCACGTGTTTGCTACTCAGGCACTGGAGCACGTCAATGCCCGACTTCGTGAGCTGTACCCGAATGAAGAAGATCTCTTTGATATTGTGCTCATGACTAACAATCATGCCCAAGTAGGGGTGAGACTGATCAACAGCATCAATCACTACGGTGAGTGTCAGGCACATCTTTGGCTCTGCTGCTGCTGGTACATCTTCTCTTTATATTTTATTGATTTATGCCCACTTTTTCTTAAGCCAAGTACATGCAGCTTAGATGGGAGCTCCTTCTAAACAAGGGTGGCAACTTGGGGCTCTCCAGATGTTTTGGCCTACAATTCCCATCAGCCCTAGTCAGTAGAGCCAGGGCTAAAGGCTGATGGGAGGTGTAAGCTAAAATATTTTGGGGGACACAAGTTGATCCTCCTGCTGTTTGAGGGGAGGGAATTTTCTTTCATCAGAGTCACTTGGTGTACTGCAAGGACTCTAGCATTTAATGTCACAGCTGCTTCCTTGCTTCACACAGCTCTGTCAAGTTCATTCTTTTCACTGCTTAAAAGCAGAAGCTGGCTGGGCATGATGTGTCACAAGCAGTGCTTGCTTACCAGAGAGGGGATACTGCCATAAGCATCATGGCAGAGGCCTGGGATGAGCAGAAGGAAGCTCTCCAGATGCCTGGGTCTTCAAGTCCCAGTACTGGCTAAGCTGGCAGGTGCTTCTGGGAACTGAAGTTCCAAACATCTTGGAGAGCTACCTTCTGCCCACCTCTGCTATAATGATCTGCCCACCTCTGCAGATCATTCTGATCAAACATGTGCTGCCCTTGCTGAAATATAACCTGTTTTTCACCTCACACCCCATCTTCTTTCTCCTCCAGTATGATTTAGCTCTTTGTCTCAGCTAACCTTCCTCTGCTATATCCATCAAACTCACTGCTCCTGACATTGGAATATGGCTGGATGTGGGCAGCTCTTGCCCCCATGTGCCTGTGAACACCTCTCTTGGCACCTGCCAGATTCTGCATCCTCTCCTGATTTTTACTATTTTTTAAAAATTATCTCCAAAAATTGATTGGGACACATGCTGCAAAGCAGAGGGTCACCCTGCAGTGAAATCTTTTTTTCTAAGAATGCTGCTGGTCCATATGTGGGCACCAGAGCCACCCACATGAGTTACGACATAGCCCTTCATTTTGAAGTCTGCCCAGCCATCCAGGAAAAGGAAAATGGCATGCTAGGAGGGGGCAAGTGCTTTGCCAGTGCTTTGTGAATATGCTTTGCCTGGTGTATGTGTGGGTGTTTCTTATTCTGAGCGGCAGCAACTGCTTGCTTTCTGTACAATAGTTTTGTTCTGCTTTGTGGGAGGCAAGTAAGAGATTTTGGCATTTAGGGCACAGACCCCTCCTCTGTCTTGTGCTTAGTTTCTTGGCAAAGCTGCTTGTTTCTAAGAAATGGGTGCTGGAGCAGAAAAGGGTGGTTTTGAAAGATGGATGTTGTGTTTGGGAGTTCAGTCCTCACTTCTGCCTTGTGCTTCTTCTGAGATTCTTGAGCAAGTGACCTTTTTTCTCGATCCATCAGTTTGCCTTCTGAGAGATGAGTGCTATGTGACACAACATGCCTACTGTGGCAGTGATTTTATAAATGGTCAGGCCCCTTCCCCATAGCAGTTATGCTGAGAGCGCACCCACAGGGAGAGTATAGCAGCCAGGCAGAATGGAGCATGGCCATACAGGTTGCTGCACAGGAGTCCTGGAAGGAGATCCAGCCCAGCTCAGCCCCGGCCATGAGGAAGCTGTCTCTGCCCAAATGTATAGCTGAACTGAACAAAGGATCTTTGTGACAGAATCTTCTACTGGTGCGACGTCACATTGCATTCTAGTAGCAGTCTCAGCTCTGAGACTGTCTCTGCAAAGCCAGGGCACTGATGTCACACTCCCGCATGGCTGAGGCAAGAGGATTCCTTCCACATCCAAGGCCCATTGTTATGTAAAGGCCCTCACAAATTGACATGATGTTGGGTGCCCCCCCCTCCACATACTCCTTTTTGCTTTCCTCCTGAATTAGAACACAACAGCCCCAGGGATGTATGGTACCAGTCTGCACATCTGTGGGCATGAGCTTGGTCTGAGATTTTTTTTCTTATCCCATGGCAGATCTGTTAATTGAACGGTTCTGTATGACTGGAGGAAAGAGTCCTGTCGGCTACCTGAAAGCATATCTTACCAATCTGTACCTTTCTGCTGATTCTGAAAAAGTTCAAGAAGCCATAGAAGCAGGTTTGGATTGCAGTTTTCCCTTACTTTAATCATAGAGGGCTACCCAAAATACTGAGTAACTGCATGTATCTTCCACGGGGTGTTGTAGCTGCAATTTCGATAGAGAGTTAGGCTATGCACCCCAAATGGGTTTGACTGTTTTTTAAAAATTTAGATCCAGCTTTATTTATAGACAACTTTCTGATTGATGATCTGGTCCTTTGTATTCTTTCAGTGATCGCAGCTGTTCCTTTCCATGAGGTTCCACTACCATATTGGTATAATATTCCACAGGTCCTCCATAAACGGTCCAAGTGCTCTAAAGCATTCTCTGGCTTCACTTGAGATGGCTGATAACAGCCTGATCCTTGGAAGTGTGTCTCGTCCATTCTGATGAATCTTCCAAGCAAGCAGTGTTGGAACCCGGTGCTTAAGAGGAGCTTTGAGACCTTTTGTCTTCCCAATCTTGGAAACAGAATAGAGTTATGAAAGAGTATACCATCACCGAATCAAAGCAAAGGGAGCATCCAAAGGGCCAGGAAACCAGATAGGATTCAATTTCAAAAGCTGAGACTAGCCTGGACTTTCTAATGTTAACAAAAATGGACATATTTAAATTATTGTAGCTTGTTCCCAGAATGTACAAAGCAAGATCAGTATGAAGACCAATCTTCCCAGAGGATCAGCAGTAAATGACCTGGAACATTTCTACCAGCTAGCACAGCAGGGAACCACCAGTTGTTAAAGCACCCAGAACAGAGTGCATCCAGCATGGGGCAAGCCCGCAGAACTTGTAGAAGGGAGCTCTGCTGACCTTTCCCAGTCCAGAACCTAGTGCTTCTGCTTCTATCCAGGCTTTTAGGAAGCGTTAACTTGCTTTTGCACAAGTAGTGTCCTAGTGGAATGTGACAGCTGGCAGTTGTGCAGCTGCCCCATTGGATGCTGCCCTTCAAGCCCCATTGAGAGTATTGTCCTGCTAGGCTTTCATCAGAAGATTTCTGCAGTCATCTGTTGTTATGGTGCTTCTAAGAAATAAGAAATAAAATAGTAAGGTGCTGTCTTTCATGGGGCTAAAATGTGGCCAACAGGAATACATGTAAGGTGCAAAGTTAATCACCAGCATAAACATTCAAATGGTCCAATCCTTTGCATACTGGTCTTTTGCTTTCATAGGATGCAAGATTAATAGTTTCTTAATTATGTTTGCAGGAATTGCTGCCGCCACACTGTTTTCAGGGAATAAAAATGTTCCATATGACGATAAGCAACTTCGAGTGGCCTTTGATGGGGATGCCGTTCTCTTTTCTGATGAATCTGAAATAATTGTGAAAGAACATGGCCTAGACAGATTTTTTGAGCATGAGAAGATGAATGAGAATAAGCCTCTAGCCCAGGTAAGCTGGTCAGTTTGCATTTTTCTTTGTTCCCATGACAAACATTGCCATGGCCAGCACAAGTATACTGTTGTTTGGTTAGTTCGCAGAAGCATTTTAACTGGAAATGTCTGTTTCCCTTTTTAAAAAGGGAAATAACAGGGGTAGGTGTTCATTTATTTTTAAACACAACTGGAAGCTGTAGGGGCTGGAGCATGCTGGGAGACGAAGGATATTTTTCTGTCTAAAAATGTACAGGATTTACATCCAATTCCACTCAAGTGTGAGAATGCTTTCAGCATTCCTCCTCTCTAGTGTGGAACGGGGGTGGGCAGACATCAGGCTTCTTTGCTGAACCAGAACCATTTACAAAATACTGCTTCAAGCAGGTGGATGGGCATAAAATTAAGGAAAAAGGTGCCTCTCAGGACATCCTTAGCTGAGGATTTTGTGAGCAGTACCGGAGCCAAGCTCACATATCCTTTCACACAAAAATTCAGTCCCTTTGTTTCCCCCATGCATTCTTTTCCAAGAAAATTTAGATTGGCATAGGGGGCTCCTTTTTATTCCTTGATAATTAGTTGTCAGCACCTCTACTAATCAACTGCAAGTCATCCATAGCCCACCTCAATCTGTCATCTGCCTCCTTCTGCAATACTGCGCAAGATGGACAAAGGCATAAGGCGGCTTCTGAGTTACTTTTCCCTAGTTAAGTTTTCTTCAGTGTTCTTTGTATTTTAGAATCGTTAAACAGCCCCATAGCTCTCTTCATGGTGACTCACCAGTCACCATATGCTCAATGTGTTTCTGATATTTTGTGCCTGTAGGGCCCTTTGAAAGGTTTCCTGGAAGATCTTGGACGGCTCCAGAAGAAGTTCTATGCAAAGGACGAACGCCTGGATTCGCCAATCAGGACTTATTTGGTGACAGCCCGAAGTGCAGCCAGTTCGGGAGCCAGAGTGCTGAAGACGCTGCGCAGCTGGGGAGTACAAATTGATGAAGCCCTCTTCCTTGCCGGGGCACCCAAGGGACCGATCTTGGCAAAAATCAGGCCTCACATTTTCTTTGATGATCAGATGTTTCACATAGAGGGAGCACAGCAGCTGGGTACAATTGCTGCACATGTGCCATATGGCATTGGGCAGAAGTACCACAAATCCAAATTGAAGGACAGCCCTGACAATAACTAAGTTCTTTGAACTTAGCCTCAAATGTTAGGTCTGACATTTCCATACTTGGACTTGTATCAAGATTACATTTTTAAGAGTATCCCACCCCCCAGGTTTTTGATCTATTTTTAGAGATTTTTTAGAGATTTTTTATAATTATTACATTATTTGGAATATATATGTGCTCCTATATATATTTCTACTTCATCAATCTTTCTAGCTTGGGCTTTTTAAATATCTTTTTTAAATGTTAGCACACTACTACTTAAATTGCAGGGGTAGGTGGAAGGTGTATATTGGGATTTCAGCATGCCAGAAGTCCCTAGCAGTACAGCCAATAGTCAGAACTACTGAAAGTTGAAATCTAAAACTGCTGGACATCTGCTGCTTCCTGCCCATCTGGTGTTCTACAGCACCAGGGGATTTACACAATATGGTATATATGCTGTTGTGTTGATAGCAAAGGGGTGCTGGTGCACAAATAAGCGTTGGAAAATCTGTATGGGGTTTTGTGTGCATTACTGCATCTAATAAAGCTGTCTATTGTCTCCAGTGCACACCTAGTAGGACTGCAAGAACGGGTCAACTGAATATAACCCAGAATAAAATCATTAGTGCTTCTGTTGACTGAAGTGAGGTGCAGATGGCACTGCTTTCAATTTGTAACTCTGAATCTGTTCTCATGACATTTAGAACACCCCCAAAACAGCAAAGTGTATTTTATTTAAGTGTCACTGGTGGCTGGTTGATTCAGTCTTACAGTCTCCTAAGTGTGCTGTGTGACTGACTCTATGCAACAAAGATGCAGATATCAGAATTACTGATCTTGCTGTTTACAGGAAAATATCTGTTGTATTTGTTCACTTTAATAAAAGCTGGTTACAGAAACTATCAGCACTTTTACTTATTTATCTAAGAGTCTTTAAAAATAAAGAAGCCAAAACTATGGGCAATTGTTGGGTAACTCTGAGTTGTTAATTGTCTGAGTTAATTGTCTGAGTTGTCCGGGTTCAGACATCATGAAACAATGCAGGAATGGGCTGTTAATTGAAAATAGAAATGACTCACTCTGTCCTTTGCCTGACAATTCTGGAGGCTATAAAGCCCATCAACTGTTGTGGTAACATGTGAACCAGGTCTTTGTTGAATATGGCAACTCTGGTACACAAAATAGAATCATTTTGCTCAGAAAAGTTCACCTCTATGAAGTAAACGGAAATTACTCTCTAGAATACCTACGGCACTATCCTGTGCATGTTTGGACAGAAAAAAACTCCAATTCCCATTTCTGTCTAAACATGCATAGGACCATGCCCTTAGGATTGCAGTTTGCAGACTCTTAAGATGACACAGAGAAAGTCTATCAATTTATTAAAAAAAATAGATCTCAAATGTCTGTTGCCACACCATTGGCAAAGTGGGAGCAAGTGGACAGGAAGGAAATTCAATAATAATTCTGTGTTTATTTTAAGCCAAAAGTAGTTTGAACATGAGTTGGCCACTCATTTCCCCCTGGAAGTTGCTCTCCCACTTTTCAGAAGAATTTGTTGCTCTACATAGATTTGACATTATGCAACAGACTTTAAAACAGATAGGGAAACCTCCAGCCCATAGGCCAAATCTGCCCAGCAGGCCTCCTCAGCCAGCATGCAAAGCCCAGGAGAAGACAGAGAGCACCCTCCAGCAGCCACAAACCTAAGAAGTGCACCTTAAGACTATAGCTTCTGTTCATCCTTTCCTGGTTGCCTCGATTTTCATGCCCTCCACCTTCTTCCCTGTTTCTTAGCTCATTGCACCAATCAACTGAAGAGGCAGGAAGGAGGTGTGAATGGTGCGCCCCTGTCCAAATGCAGGGTGGGGAAAATGAAGTGCACACAGGTTGATCTGCATTGCAGGATCCATCACATCTAGAACCAGCGTGGTGTAGTCATTACAATATTGGACTGGAAGAAGGAGATCCGGGTTCTAGTTCAATACGAAGCACACCAAGTGACTTCAGGTCAATCACTGACTCTCAGCCTAACCTACCTCATAGGGCTGTTGGAGGGAAAGAGGAGGAGGACCATGGAAGCTGTTCTGGGTTCCTTGCAAGAAATAAAAAGGAGGAATATAAATATCATTAATACTGGCCCTTCAACATACACATCATCATTTGGGTTTACAGCAACAAAATACCCCACACAAAACGTACCTCAGTATATAGCAAAAGCCAATCTAGCTGATCTGCCATCTTAACGTTAGTATTCAGTGAATGCAGACACTTAGGACTGATTCTCCATTCAGCAGTGTAAAACGGAGATTCCAAATCAAGCAGGAAACTAAAAGGAGAGTTTTAATGTAGCCTTTCTATTTCTGTACCCCAAAAACGAGAAGTATCTTGTACCACCATAAAAATTATTTTAAGTCTGTTACATAGTTATAATCTTCTTGGTCAGATACGTGGAGTGTTACATAGGCGTAGAAGAATAAACACAAAAAAAGCAAATACATGAAAACAAAAATTTTTCAGTTTACTATGCAAAACTTGCTATGCAAAATAAGCACAGTAAGGATTCGCAGCAGCAGTCATCGTCGAAAACGCGAGCATCCTAGCTAAATTAAGAAACACCTGAACTAGAATACAGCCTCCTCATCGCGATTCTGTTCAGAGTTGACAGATATCCCGAACTGCAGTTCAGTCTTTCCCCTGCGCGCGGGCGCGGCTTGCCCAGAAGAAACCTCTGGAACTACAAGAGCCACAGTGCCAAGCGCCGGAAGTCGGCCAACCAGCGCACTTCCCTGCACACCGAGGAGACACCCCATTCTCTCCCGCCTTCTGCAGCAGCGCGATGTCATTGGGTCGTAACTCCGGGATATTTCTCAGTAGGCCCTGCGCGCTGTCAGTCCTGCCCTCGCCCAGCGCTCTGGGCGATGGCCGCCACTGCGGTCGTGCTGGCTGCAGCTCTGGGTGGAGGACTGCTCCTCATCGCCCGCCGCTTCTGGGCGGCGGCCGGGAAGGTCAAGCGGAACGTGTCTGCCGCCGGCCATATGCAGGGCAAGACGGTGATCATCACCGGGGCCAACAGCGGCCTTGGGCGGGCCACGGCGGCCGAGCTGCTACGGAAACACGCGAGGGTCATAATGGCGTGCCGAGACCGCGGCCGTGCCGAGGAGGCCGCGCGCGAGCTCCGTGCTGAGGTGGGCCTGAGCTCTCGCGGCGGGGGCGAGTGCCGCGGGGAGCTGCTGGTGCGCGAGCTCGACCTGGCTTCGCTCCGATCCGTGCGCAACTTCTGCCAGCAGGTGCTACAGGTAAGCGCGGCGGGCAGTGTGGGAATGAGCCGCTCTCCCATGTCAGCATTCTCCGAGCCGTAGCCCTCCAGGTACGCTGGACTACAGCTTCCATAATCCGCTAGGCAGGAGAAGCTGGTGGCACCCATGGCACTGGGGCTCCTAAGCCGTTGCAGTTTTTATCCTGAGTTTTATAGGACCTGTCGATGGTGCTGAACTCCTTCTCCAAAATAGGTTTGCCACCGTAATATTGCACAGAATATAAGCTGCAATAAATAAGGAGACCCACTGTCACAGAAGTCGCCAATTTTCCCAAGACCACATAGGATTGTGTGGTTGTAGTCCAGCACATCAGGTGCTGAAAAATGGTACTCCACGCTGTGGGAAGAACGGAGAATGGGGCAGGTAAATGACTTCAAGGAAAGAGCTAATCATGTTGTCAGGGAGATGTATATTGCAGTCTAAAAAGCAAAACACTAAATTGAAATAAAAGACAGCTGCCTAAGACATTTTTCCACGATGGGTGGATTTGAAATAAAAGGCAGCCTCTGGAATACTCTCACAGGATACACATCGTTTTCAGCAACCTTATAATCTCCATGCATATTTGAGATCAATATCAACCCTGAGTGACCATGGATTTAGATGGTTCTTTAATATTTTATGATAATATGAATCTTAAAATCCCAGCACACAGCCACTGTTTATCTCAGTAAACCTTGTAAATAGGACTGCAATCCTTTATTAGTTACCTGGGAAGCAACTCTGTTGAATTCTCAGTAGGCATATATAAGATGGCACCATATGTAGTTAGGTTTTAGCACCCAGAGTGCAGTCTAAACATTGTATTATTGATGGTTGTTAAAGGGCAAGTGAGCCACCTGGGACCACACTGCTTAGGAACATAAGAAGCTGACTTTCACTAAACTAGATCTCTGGCTCATCTAGATCAGTATTGTAAAGACTGACAGGCCGTGACTCTCCAGGGTTTCAGGAAGGAATTTTTACAGCCCTGGCTGAAGATGCCAGAGGCTGGGTCTTCTTTGCATGCAGATCATATGTACCACTTGGTCACAGATCTTTAGAGATGCTTCAGGTGCACCATTTTGTTCACTGCATTGTTAGCCTATCTTCCTCCAAACAGGAAGGTGCAAAGAGCTGAAGGTTGAATTTCATGGCTGAGGAGCAATCTGAACCCAGCTCTCTCAGTAATAGTCCATCACTTGGTTGTTCCCACACCAGGGGTAAGCAGCTTGTAGCCCTCCAGTTATTTTGGCCTACAGTTTACATCAGAGGTGGCCAGCATAAGCAATGGTGAGGAGTTGTAGGTTACAACATCTGAAGGGCTATAGATTGCCCTCTCATGCCCTACCACATATTGGCTTTCACAAGGTAGGGATATCATTTTAAACAAATTTTCCCATTTCCACAAATGCACATATTCCACAAAACATGTTTCCTTCATCAACACCAGATTGTTGGAATCTGTGCAAAATGGTGTGAGGTGGGGACATGTTCCTTTTTTTGTCAAGTAGGCATGCCCTGGGAACTGCCTTTCTAACTAACTACATACCAGGGTTAAATAGGAAATGAATTGAATAGAAAATAAAAATGGCAAAACACCTTATGGCACCATAAAGAGTACCAAGGATAACCCAGTGGGTGAAGTGTCTGTTACAGAAACTCTAGGGAAAGTGGCTGTGTCATACTTGAATACTTGATTCTAAAGGAAGCAAAGGACAAGTGTAACTCACATGTACCCTGGATTTTAGGGAAGCCAGTTCTACGAAACTCAGAACAATGACAAATAAGTAAGTAACTTTAGAGAGAAAAGGAGTCCAAGACTTTTTAAAGGAAATACTAAAGGCAAAATTGCAAACAATTTCAACAAGAAGAAAGGTAGATGACAACTGAAAAAAAGCTGATGTGTCTTTGCAAAAGGTTTAGAAATGACTTCAAAACAAAAAAGGACATTTACAAGCACTTGGGATGGTTAGGCAAATGGTCAAGGAACACCATTACTTTGAACAAGTTCACTAAGCACTCCAGGGCTTAGTGATCTGCATGCTAGAGTAATAAACTGACAGAAAAACTTTCAGAACCACTGCATATTATCTTGGAGAAATCATGGAGGACAAAGTGCCAGATGCCTGTAGGAAGGCTAAATGTTGTCCCTACCCTCAGAAATGGGGAACACAGGAAACTGGGAGCTACACACCAGTTGCTTTGGCTTCAATCCCTGTGAAAAATTTTAGAGCAGATTAGAAAACAGTTAACCTGCAAACACCTTGAAAACAATGCAGTGATTACTAGAAGCCAATATGAATTTCTCATGTCCTACCTAGACTAATATGATTTCATTTTTTTTAACTGGATAACCTCCCTTGTGGACTGGGGGACTGCTGCAAACATAATACATCAAAGCAAAGCTTTTGAAAATGAGCCCCATGATGTCCTGATTAGCAAACTAGCTAAAAGTGGGCTAGATGGAACAACTGTTAGGTGGATCCACAGTTCGTTATAGAACCAGACTCAAGGAGTGCTTTGCTGTAGCACCTTCTCAAACTGGGGAGAGGTAGCACATAGGGTGCCACGGGGTTCCATCCTGGGCCCAGTGCTCTTCAACATGTCATTAATGATTTGGTTGAGGAAGTTCAGGGAATGCTTACCAGATTTGCAGGTGATGCAAAATTGGAATGCAAAAACAAAATTCAAACTTCATAGGTTGGAAGACTGGGCTGAAAACAGCAGAATGAAATTTAATAGGAACAAATGCTAGGACCTGCACCTAGGAAAAAGAAACAAATCCATACTTACAAAAAGGGGGATGCTTAGCTCAATGATGCCACAAGCAAAATGTATGTCACAATTGTTGATCACAAGTAGAATATGAGCCAGCAGTGCAGTGTGGCGGCCAAAAAGGCAGATGCTGCTTTGGGCTGCATTGCTAGAGTATCACATGAAGTACAAGTTCCCCTTAAGTCAGCACTTCTTAGGCCTCATCTTGGGTATTGTCTCCAGTTTTGGGCACCTAACTTTTAAAAATATGCAGACATACTAGAAACTGTTCAAAGGAGGGCAGCAAGGGTGACCCAGGGTCTAGAAACATGCTCAGCCTGAAGCAGAGAAGACTGTGGGGAGATAGGATTGCACTTTTCAGTACAGAGGAGGGCTGGGATTTCTTCTTTATCATACAAGAGAACAGGACATGGAATGCTATTAATATACAGGTGGAGTAAGAACAAGAGGTGGGTAGGTTGGCAGCCAATAGATTTATAGATGTATTTAAAATGCCCTTGTGATTATGCTTATTTTATTGTTTTTAATGATGTAATTGTTGTATGTTGGCATATTGTAATATGAACTTCTATATTTTAACAACACTTTTTTGTAAACTGTTTTGGGAGCCGTGTATGGCTATCAAATGGTATAGAAAAGCAATAAATAAATAAAGGGCTCAAGTTACAGGAAGCCAGATTCTTCTTTCTTGGACTTCAAGAAGAACTTTCTGCCTGTTAGATCAGTATGATAATGGAATCGACGATCTAAGAAAGTTATGGGTTCTCCCACACTGGAGGTATTCAAGAGGCAGCTAGACAACCATCATGCTAGGGATCCTTTAACTTGCAGTCCTGAATTGAGCAGGGGGTTGAACCTAATTGCCTTACTGGCCCCTTCCAACTCTTGTGTTCTACAATTCTTTGATTATGTGGAATTTGCCTGGCCATTGACCACACATGTTCATGCCATTAGGAGTGTGTGAGGAACCCATTTTGGGGGTGGGAATCTGTCGGAATCCCTGGGCTCTGCTCCCCAGACTGCTTTCTCACAGTCATGAGTCTGACTTCCTGAAGAATGTGTCCCTCTTCTGTGGGTGTCCCTTGCAACCTTTGCTTATGCTGCATGTGCTGTGGATGAAGGATGCCAGCTGCACAACTGGACTTCTGTGAGTGTTCCTGGATTTCCCCAGCAAGGGCTGAACACAACAGGAAGTTCGACAGACAGAAAAGAGCTGGATTTGGGGGAGGATCATTGCAACCCTACATGCCATAACAATTTGTCAGTCCCTAAGGACCCATGCAACTTGTAGTTTTGCTGAAAAAAGTAGCACAACTATCCATCAGGGAAACGGGACCAACAGTGATGTTGCTAGCGTTGCAAGGGCCAGATGAAAAGGGCGTAAACTACTGCTGCTTCTGTTTTAGAAGACCAGATTTTTTTAAATCTCTCATCTTTTAAAACAATTTGAATAATTTTAAATTTATATATCTGACTGACTCCTTTCTTTTTTCTGTTGTAAAGGAAGAGCCCAGGCTGGATGTCTTGATCAACAATGCTGGGATATTCCAGTGTCCTTATATGAAGACAGAGGATGGTTTTGAGATGCAGTTTGGTGTCAACCACTTAGGTCACTTCCTGCTTACAAACCTCCTTCTTGGACTTCTGAAAAACTCTGCACCCAGCAGAATTGTAGTAGTGTCCTCCAAGCTTTATAAATATGGAGAGATCAACTTCGATGACTTGAACAGTGAGCTAAGTTACAATAAAAGCTTTGCCTATAGTCGAAGCAAACTGGCTAACATACTCTTCACCAGGGAGTTAGCCCGGCGCTTAGAGAACACCGGGGTCACAGTCAATGTGCTACATCCTGGCATTGTCCGAACAAACCTAGGTAGGCACATACATATTCCTTTACTAGCCAGGCCCTTGTTCAATTTGGTATCCTGGGCTTTCTTCAAGTCTCCGTTGGAAGGAGCCCAGACTTCTGTTTATCTGGCTTCTTCTCCTGAAGTAGAGGGTTTCTCTGGAAAGTACTTTGGGGACTGCAAAGAGGAGCAGCTGTTGCCCAAAGCCATGGATGATTTGGTTGCAAGGAAACTGTGGGATATCAGTGAAGTGATGGTTGGGCTACTAAAATGAATTCCTGAGAGAAGCACTGTATGAAAGGTGTGTGTGTGTGTGTGTGTGTGTATTTTTTTTTTTTTTTTTCAGGACTTCTCAGTTTCCTGCCTCTTACCATTTTGGCTTCACTGAGAGAGAGGAATCTCCAGTTATTTTCCCTCTGTTCTTGGGATTCAAATGCAGGATCTAGGAAAAAGCTCACAGTAGAAAATAAGTGCAATATTTAAGGAACAAATGAGAGTGTATGGGTACAATACAGTGAGGCTGCCTGCCAGGAGGACAGCCATGCTGAAGATCTTCATGTTCCTGCTCCCATGCAAAATAATTAGATGGCCTGTTTTGGCTGCCCTAAGCATTTGGCTTTGGAGCAGGCAAGGAGTGCTGCAGAGATACTTCCTATATTGGCAGAGCCTGTCTTGTCCCCCTCCCACCCCAAAAGCCCATCTCTGATGTCACTTTTGTGACCTCGGAGCTACACCCATGCTTCTATCTAGCAGCCATTGGACTGTGCTGTAAGCCAATGTTGGTTGATGTTCCACACACACACACTCATGTACACATGCACACATGCATGCATGCACATACATACAAACACATGAAAAATGCCTGCTCTCTGATGTGTGTGCTGACAGTCCAGAGCTTCATTTCAGAATTAGTTGTGTATGGTGCTGTATTCAAAAGTTGTGGCAGCTTTGTTTTTGCATTCTAAAAAAGTGCCCCAAGAAAACTAGAGAGAGAAACTATATGTGAGTGCTTTGATCAGTATGAATATTTCTGCTTTGCGGGGAAAATGCAGCCCGAAAGAGTGTAGGCAGACCTGGCCAGAGATGTAATAACACCCTTGCACAATGGCCCTCTAGAATGTGGGACAGAGCCCAGTGTTCTTAAGGCCTACATGTTTCTGCAACAATGGATTCTACCTTCATGTTGTTTATCCTGCTCAGCAGTGTGGCCAACTGCTGAGGCTCTTTTCCCAGCCCCTGGGCTTGTCGGTGAGACACTCTTTTCTGGCCAGGAGCACGTCACATTTAGCAAAAACTTGAGAGGGATGGTATGGCAAGAGTCAAGCCATTTGCTTTGGAGATGCTTGCTGAGCTCCAGTCCACAACAGCCTCCAGTTTTATTGATGTGCTTGTACATATGAAGTAGGTGTGTCATTTTTCCAGAATCACACAAGATGGCAGGTCTGCACTGTTGACCACAGCTGTCACCCTAAGCATTGCTGTATGTCACTTTGGAATCTATAGAATTTGCTAATTCTGTTATGTAAGATGAGTAGACTGGTGTCTTCAGGATAACTTTGCATGGTTCATATTAATGAAATATGAATGGGGGTATAGCAATAAACTGAAAACTAAAACCTCACTCCGGGTGCATGTAATCACAAGATGTGAATGACACATGAATGATTATGCATCAACTATAAACCCTAAATCCCACGACTGCTACCTGTGGTGCATCCACATTAGTGTGGGCCACTTGGCTGGGCAAAGTGGGCTGTGGATTTGCCACACTTCCACTGAGTAGTTCAGTGCTGTTGAAAACTATTGGACTCCACACTCATTTTTGAATTTGCCATAGAAATCAATGACAAATATAGGTCCAGATGGAGTGTCAGGTTGGCTTGAATTATGTGTAGGTCCATGCCCGATGATGCAGCCTAGGTCTTCCAGAGGAACCAAACTGATAAACAGTCATCTCTGTCTGTGTGATTGCACAGTAGCATGGGTTAACCTGGGTTTCACCTGCACAGACATTGGTGTGCACTCTTCAGAATGTGCCTAGTTTAGTCTTCAATAACACCAGATAGAAAGTCCATATATAGAACCTCTGCTGTGCAGAGTGGTTAATGTTTAGTTTTGGCATAAATTACATAAATGTGCCTCAATTTGTTCTTTGTAAATAAAATTATATCCTAAACGGTGTGTGTTTGTGTCTTTATTTATCTGTGCACACACAGTGTGTATAGATAAGTTTCCTTATCTAAGTTCTATATATTTTAAAGTTGTAGCAATGCATGTGACAAAAATGTCAGAATAGAATAATCTTTCACAAGAAAGAGAGTTTAGAAATGTAGTGTACCATAACACACAATGTACATACCACATGGTAAACCCTTGAGATAGCATCTGTATCAGATTGTTAGACTGCGGCACTCCCCTGACTTTTCTCTGCTGCAGTTACTGCATGCCTTCTTCCCAAAAAGACACCTGAGACGGACCTGTGCTTTGAGATGGTATTTTTAGTCACACACACTCTCAACAGCCATCGATAAAAATAACATGCTTTGCAAATGTGCATTCCCCACATAAACCACCTGCAATGAACCATTCATTCAGAAAGCTGATTTAAATTTCCCCAGCCTGGTGCCCTCCAGGTGTGTTCCCTCACCGCAACTCCTGCTCCACCAAAGGCCATGCTGCTTAGGGATGATGGGAGTTGTAGTACAGCATGTTTGAAGGGCACCAGGATGGGGAAGACTACTGGGATGACTTGGGAGTTTTTTCCAGACAGGCTGCTGCCAGCAATAGCTCAGCTCTTTATGAAGGAAATGATCTTGCAGGCCGAAAAGGATGCAGAGAAAAGCTGGTGTTGAGCCTGGGCAGATTGCTTGGACTGACGCTGCTGAAGGAACTACACCTGGAGTATTGGCATGGATGAGCACTCCCATCACACACGGAAGGAAGTTCCTTTTGTATTGGATGCCTTCTGCCAATGAAGGGGTTGAACATTTGTTACCACTCTGCAGCCACACTGGAGAGTAATCCCGTCATTGTGCTTAACTGGGCACGGCCATGTGCGTTTTTGGGCTGGGTTCATTGGTGACATTGGCTTCTTGCAGTCGGAGCAGCTTCAGATACAAGCAGCTTATACAAGATTCTGACTTTGTGACTTTGGGCCCTGCTTTATACTAAGCCAGACAACTGGCCTGTCCTAAGTATTACCTAGATCCAGAAAAG